>NC_049979.1:30792402-30800447 GCF_000003815.2 Branchiostoma floridae
GAAAAAGCGCAAATTAAGATGGTTTGGTCATGCGACAAGGTCGTCGGGGTTACAAAAAACAATACTACAAGGGACAGTCCCAGGAAGCCGAAAGAGAGGAAGACAGAAGAAACGATGGGAGGACAACATAAAAGAATGGACTGGGCTGAACTTAGCGGAAGCCATAAGAGCGGCGGAGGATAGAGACAGGTGGAGAAGAATAGTGGACGAAGTCATGGTGCCCCAACGACCCACAAAGAGGTCAAGGGATAGGTGAGGTGAGGTGAACCTCTGCCCGCACTGACCTATAGGCGGGGCAAACCTACTTGATTCCATTGAAGAAAGGTGCCGGAACTCCTCCTATGGAACCATCAAATTGTCATGAGGGGTAAGGATTTTATGGCGCTGGATTAGCACGCACCCGGCATCATCCGCCCAGCTTGGACCGCCACCCGCCGGGTTCCCTATTCACGCAACACAATGATGTCATCGACCTCGCACCCGTACGATGGCATCATAACGCAAAGCTACACTGAGTACTTTGGATGAAAATGAAATAATTTCACTAATACAGAAACAAAACGCAGGGAATGAATATAGTTATATAAAATAAAAAGTCTGTATGTATAACAAAAATTATCAAAGCCAAATTTGATTGTATATAAGCGGGACCATGTTTGTTTTTTGCGTTCAATGCGGTCACCATATGGCGCCAAGTTCGGAGAAAAAAATCATGTAGAACAACAACGAACTTTGCAATGGAATTTTGACTCAGAGACTTCGCGATTTTCCAAATGGCACAAGAAGAGGGCATTAGAAGAAGGTATGTAGCTTTCTAGAGTTTTTTTTTGAGTGTATGTAATCCATTCTTTGATTCTTATTTACCGATAAGTGAAGTGTAGAATTACGACATGTGTTTTTCCATAATCCCAAAATGGCGCCTTGTAGAGACGTGTTTGTTGTTGTATAATTTGTGTTGTGTTGTATAGAGACGTTCTGAGATCCCAAGATGCCTTTATATTAATGCAGCTACAGTTACGGAACTCTGTCGGTAGTGAATTGATCCGTTTTGGGCGTTATTTGATTTTTCTAGACGATAAATTAAGTATAGAATCGCGACGGGCATTTTTTTGTAAACATAAATAATGAGGCGCCATTTATCTGGTTGCGTCGTGTATCGTTTGTGTAGAGGGCATCGTTTTGAGGTCATATGATACAGATTTTGCGGATTGCCGACGTTTCTGGTTGTTTTTTAATGTGATTCTAATGCTTCTGAAAAGATTTTCACTATGCTTGTATTTTTCTGTCACATGATTTTATTCATGTGTTGAATACTTTCTGGTTTATTTATTTTTATGTCCATACATATATCTACTCAAATATGTATACTACAAACCATATGGATTTATGAATGTTTGCTTCTATCTAACGAGGGCAGGATGTCTAAATACCCTTTTCTTATTGTTCAGCTTGACAGCTAACTTCAGGGTAGACCCCTGTGGGGAGGTGTCTATGCAGCAGCTCTGCCATGCATGTACTCTCAGACTTCCGCCTGACCGTAAAACAAGTTGGGCAACATGTAAAACAGTATTTCCCGGACGTGGCTCTCAAGAAAGGGAGAGGTTCGAGGGAGTCGAGATACCTAGGGATTTCGTGCCGCTCAGCATCCCCAGGATTCCAGCCATATGTGCAGCCTTCCATGTTCAGTGTTCCTCAAAGTCCATGGCTTCTTGGAGTTCTCCCTTCCCAGTGTCAGCCTGCTCACCTCCAAAGTTTCCAACCTACAGGATCGAGTAGCCACTCCAGCATGGCTCACCTCCAAAGTTCCCAGCCTACAGGATTCAGCCACTCCAGCATGGCTCACCTCCACAGTTCCCAGCCTACAGGATCGAGTAGCCACTCCAGCATGGCTCACCTCCAAAGTTCCCAGCCTACAGGATTCAGCCACTCCAGCATGGCTCACCTCCAAAGTTCCCAGCCTACAGGATTCAGCCACTCCAGCATGGCTCACCTCCAAAGTTCCCAGCCTACAGGATCGAGTAGCCACTCCAGCATGGCTCACCTCCAAAGTTCCCAGCCTACAGGATTCAGCCACTCCAGCATTGCTCACCTCAAAAGTTCCCAGCCTACAGAATTCAGCCACTCCAGCATGGCTCACCTCCAAAGTTCCCAGCCTACAGGATCGAGTAGCCACTCCAGCATGACTCACCTCCAAAGTTCCCAGCCTACAGGATTCAGCCACTCCAGCATTGCTCACCTCAAAAGTTCCCAGCCTACAGGATCGAGTAGCAACTCAAGCATGGCTCACCTCCAAAGTTCCCAGCCTACAGGATTCAGCCACTCCAGCTTGCAGCCCATCCATCTTAGCCGGGAAGTTGCACGGTTGTTGGAAGAAAACTGGCTATTGCGCGAACAGTTATATAATGCCAGACAAGCTGCCGCCCTCCTAGACAACACTACATCTGTGCCATATACTCAACAACCAGCCCGCTTTCATCAACCATCAAAATCATCTCAGATATTCAGAACTTCAGTGACGATAACACCATCACCTACCTGGAAACACACGCACCCATTCTTTACCGACTCATGACCAACCTCACAGACCCAAATGTCCGTGGTGAAGGTCTTATTGTCATTGCCTTGCCCTTCACCACGGACATTTGGCTATGTGCCCTGTCCACACCCCCGCGAACGAAGATCTCATTGTCATTGCCTTGCCCTTCACGGACATTTGGGTAGATACCCTGTCCGAAACTCCCGCGGACTAAGGTCTTATTGTCATTGCCTTGCCCTTCACCACGCACATTTGGATCTGTGCCCTGTTCCACACCCCCGCGGACTAAGGTCTTCATTGCTTTGCCCTTCAACACGGACATTTGGATGGATACCCTGTCCTACACCCCCGCGGACTAAGGTCTTATTGTCATTGCCGTGCCCTTCACCACGGACATTTGGCTATGTGCCCTGTCCGACATCCCCACAAACGAAGGTCTTATTGCCATTGCCTTGCCCTTCACCACGGACATTTGGGTCTGTGCCTTGTCCACACCCACGCGGACTAATGTCTTATTGTCATTGCCTTTCCCTTCACCACGGACATTTGACTCTGTGCCCTGTCCGACATCCCCACAAACGAAGGTCTTATTGCCATTGCCTTGCCCTTCACCACGGACATTTGGGTCTGTGCCTTGTCCACACCCACGCGGACTTATGTCTTATTGTCATTGGCTTGACCATCACCACGGACATTTGACTCTGTGCCCTGCCCGACACCCCCGCGGACTAAGGTCTTATTGTCATTGCCTTGCCCTTCACCACGGACATTTGGCTCTGTGCCCTGTCCACACCCCTGCGGACTAAGGTCTTATTGTCATTGCCTTGCCCTTCACCACGGACATTTGGGTAGATACCCTATCCGACATCCCCGCGGACTAAGGTCTTATTGTCATTGCCTTGCCCTTCACCACGGACATTTGGCTCTGTGCCCTGTCCACACCCCTGCGGACTAAGGTCTTATTGTCGTTGCCTTGCCCTTCATCACGGACATTTGGGTAAATACCCTGTCCGACATCCCCGCGGACTAAGGTCTTATTGTCATTGCCTTGCCCTTCACCACGGACATTTGGCTCTGTGCCCTGTCCACAACCCTGCGGACTAAGGTCTTATTGTCATTGCCTTGCCCTTCGTATATTCTTCAAATATCTCATACGTAGTCGCTACTTCACTACATTTATATAAGTATCCCTGTCTGGTCAAAAAAGTTCTTGTCTAAAGCAGGGAAGGCAACACCGGTACAGTAGTATCGCTTGTGTTATAAGTAGCTGACTATACTACCGTTCAAATTAGTAGCAATCAGTGCAAGGAAAGGCATACAGGTCATTCTGTTTTTTGTAGTGCAATTTGCAATTCCACTTCTCCAATATCTGCTATGACTTTTTGACCGTTTGGTTGGATACGTTTCTTGTCCTATTTTTCTTCTATACCCCTTTTTTCCCAAGACAGTCTAAAAGCTGCTATGTTATAGCCTTAGTGAAAGTAAGCTATCTATTATGTTGATCTCTCACAGCTTTCTCAAAATCAAAGAGGTATTTATTTCAATGCTTCGAAAAAGATCTACAAGCCGATAAAAGTGGCGTTTTATAGATACAATCTACGTTACAGTTCAGTACAAAAAGTCTAAGTCTCTGCATGCTGAAGGACGCTACCACAAATCTCCATACGAACGGACTTTCTCACGATGCATGGATCACATGGGGGCTTTGTTCTCTCGATCATTTCGTGTCACAGGTGTTAACCTCCATAGTTTAGAATAGTCTTTGATCTGACGTGTAACGGATAATGATTGATGTCCTGTAATTACAAGGAATTCACCCAAACCCCTGCTTTATGTCCATATTCTAGCACGGTTCCAATGAAGTTGCATCGAGCTTACTTAGTACTGTAAAGTGTGTGTATGCAATGCTGACTATGTCAGGGTATAACATATCCTATGTACAAAAATCATGGCAGAAATGACAGGTCAATCCCCCAGGCGCCCCTGGCATGTAAAGGTAACACTGTGTGAAAGAAGACCTTCTGTCAGTGACAAGTAGTCAGAATAATTGGCGTCTAGCTCTAGGCGTGTTTTCAAGCGATTAAATGAGTAAATGCTTCTAGAGTCCTTGTGCCTCTAGAGTCCACCAAGCTTACGAGATGAAACGAATTAAAACAAAAACAAACAAACAGATTGATAGATAGAGCTACAATTTCTTACCGTGAGTAGTTAAAATGTTTGAGTCTCAAGTGTTAGTTAATCAGGCAAGGAGCTCGATCGGGGTGGAACACACGTTCAGGGAACATATTGGAGTATCTCAACCACGTATAGACGTCCTAGTTTCCGACAGAAAAGCATTTTTATTCTTATTTTGAAAACGTATAAAGTGTTTTTGAGCAGATTACTGACCAGCATAGCTAGAAAAGTAACCAGAAATTAGCAAGACGAATATTGTGGTGGAACACTTTGGGAACTCTGGCGGCTTGTGTGGGGAACGCCTCCCGGGACAACGCACAGGCACAGTTATATATATATTTTTTGGGGTGGGAAAAATCACTCGGAACTGCGTATTGGAGCAGTCACATGAGCCAGAGATGTCAGAGATTTAGAGTCCGTGTACGGGGAAAGGCGAAGCCCTGTCAAGGAAAACAGCAGGTCATCAAGCGCTTAACAAGCGGACAAACATGGAGCATAGATCACGAAACAAAAGTCCAGCAAGGGCCGTTCACAGAGGCAGAAACAAGTAAACATTCGTAATGGTTACTGTTGTATAGAGGAACCAGGAATAACTGACATCATGATGAATAAAGGAAGAAATATAAGGGATGTAGTAAAACTAAGGTCACAGACACAGCCCAAATAATTGTAGGGCTGCAGAGCAAAAATCGACAATGGAGGTAAGAAATGAGAAAAGTCGAGTTACATAACGTTGGATATGAAGTGGGTATGTTGATATGAAGTAAGGTATAGGATTCTGTGGCAGCTCAGATAGGAAGAGGAAAGTGGATCTATTGTGATGCAACGTGTGTTTGAATGCTTATATGCAGTTTTAATGATCAAAGGCTGTTTAACTTCTAATGTGCAAAATGTGTTGTTAAAATTTATTATTGAAAATTAGGCAATACTAGAAGCGCTTTGATTCCCAACAGAATTCGCGCATGTAACTAAAGTGGGCAGAAGTTATTAACAAACCAGAAAGATCTATAGTAACGGGGCCGCCCTAAGATGCCCGCTTTTCTACGCGCTCGACCTCACGGCGCTCCATCACTAGTTGCCAAAGAGTGGTCAATGAATTTTTAACACATTCATTTAAAGACCATACATGGATAAAGAATGCATTCATACGGTTCATGAACCCTTTACCCTCTGCGTTACAACTGGCAAACACCGAGGACGTTATCGTGAGTATAAATTCCGATTTTGAGCTGCGTTAAACAGTGCGCCCTAACTTGCCCCGCTTTTGAAATTTGCTCTCTTCGGAAGCTGGTGACCAATTTAGACAAACATAAATAAAAATTCTAATCTTATGATATATTAGCTTTCTTTTGACAGTAGAATTGTGATTGTGTGTGCTTCTTGTCTCCCGCGAGGAGGGCTAAATCTTTCACAATCCAGGTCGTGTGTTCATGGGAAATGGGCGAAATGCACTAAACGCGGCAGCCCGACTCACAAAATTATTACGAAAAACGACAACGCCAAAATCACAAAAAAACTCTGTGTACGTACTAAGAAACATATTCGACATCACTCTGTGAAGTTTCATTCTTATAGACGGTACGAATCATTTGTTAGAGTAACAAATCTTTTGAGTGTTCGCTCGTCTGCCACCTGCGGGGCCACACTCCCTGGGAAAAACAACGGCGGTGATGCTTATGTTGTTTTTTCTATGGCCGGTCTTCTACTCAACAAACATTTGAAGACCAATATTTGCAGTGTTTTGTGAAGCTTTATTTCTTATGTGTATGACAGTTGTGTGGCTGTTTTTTACAGGTTGTTCATTCATGGACACGAGCCACCAATACCTAGTAACAGGTGACCACAGTGATTCGGCGCTACCAACATTATTGTAAAAATTCTTTCTTGAAAAAGGGAATTGAATATGTTTGAATATCTTTAATAGAAAAAAGCTGTTTGTTTGGACTTGGTTTATTTACCTTTCTGATCATCATAGTCAGTGGCAACAAGCACGGCGTACTTATGCATAATAAGATCAGCAAAAAATCCAGGCATCTTAGGGCAGGGCCCATCTTAGGGCGGCTTCCTTTATATTTCACAGCACTTGAAATTGTAACGGTGTCGGACGCTACCGATAGTTAAATGTTAGACTTTAACTCACGTTGAAAAACATATTGCATTTACCATTTTTTTTGTGATAAAACTACGCTTACTTAGCTTACTGAGCTTTTTTTTTGTGATAAAACTACACTGGCTAAAATGGTAAGTCTTATTTCTATACATTTTATTTAACACCTGTCCTGATTTGCCGTTTGTCCCCGTATTGTACCACATTTGCCAGAAAAACCTACATATTCGTGATTGTTTCGAAGCGACACTTGTTGGCGCGGGCACATTTAGCCCCCCACCCCTACGAAAAGGTGTATTAGAGAAAAGTCTTGGCGGTCCCCTTTTACAGTGGGTGCTTTGTGTCCGACCGAAATTACTCGACAGTTGTCAATTCTCGCCTGACAAAAGAAAAGTCTAGTGTAAGGTTTGGTTGAAGGTAAGTAGTATAAGTCTCCCAGTTTAGATAGGCATTGTCTGTCCAGGGCGCATGGAAACTGCTGTAGATGCCTTATACAAAGTATCTAAAAAAACGTGAAACCCATTTTTTGTCTCCAAATGAACGTCTGCTACGTGGTATGTTAGATTAAAAATTAAGATATAACCCTACTGAAAAGAAAAACATAAAACAGCTTTAAGAAAATAAAAGAGAAATAACAAGGAATATTTCAAATGTGAATCGGAAACAGCTACCCATGTCCACTGCAAAAGTTGGGGAGTAAACAAACTTAGCAGATTAAAAATAAAACCCCTGTCTCGTACCCCATCCAATTACCTAGAGAAAAAAGGACCTCGATTATCTGTGCCGCTTGGGAGGAGACGGTCAGCTTAATGATGTTGTTGGACAGGTAACGCGTCCTTTTGTTGTACGGTATGGAACACTTGTGAAAGGAGAATCCGCCTGTGCTGACGCCACCTATACTAGTTACCGAGGTCTCAAGATTACCGCAAAGGGAAAGGCATCGCATGGCTTTGCAAGTCATTCACACGACGTGTAAATTCAAACAGGGAACGACGGATGTGTGTTGAATGCAGACGTATAACCACTGTGCTGTTAGACAGAGAAATGTGTTTTGGAGCACCCGAGTACGACACATCTACCTATACCTGTGGGAAGGTTTGCATTTTACCAGCCTCTTGGATGGGGCCAAATATCGCGATGCAGTTGTTTTGTATCGTACTCAATGTTCCTTTTTATTTTTGATTTCTCCACGGAAGGGATTCCGTCTGGATTGTCTCCATGAGCTGA
>NC_049979.1:30800654-30802405 GCF_000003815.2 Branchiostoma floridae
TTCTAGGCTTTGGCACCCTATGAAATAAAATAAAGTTTCATTTTCTTATATTGTATAACCCATAAAATACGAAAACTAATATCATGAATGATTGAAAATTATGAAAAGTAGAATTCTCTTTGCCAGGTACATTATTAATCCATACATACTAACATAGGTATAAAATGAAACATTGTGTATGCCGTTTTAGCCGAGATGCCAATCTGTCCGAGGGGGAAAAATGAAAGATACCGTGTTGCAATCTAAGTGTATGTTAGTATGTAAAATCTGTCAAAGATGTACATGCCAACGAGAATTTAGAGGTATTTGACCGCGACTGGAGTGGGAGAATTTAGATACTGTGAATTCCAACAAAAACAGCTTATTCCAGAATCATCAAAGTATACCGTATGCTACACAATGCCTTACCATGTATGATTAAATAGATAAAAGACCGTTAACAAGAATATCTAACAAAAGACCGACATAACCCTATCGTGTCAATGGCGTTTGATTAGCTGCATGAGAAGCACGATTTTGAAACCACCAACTGGGAAAGCAATTCCTGTATCACTTCATGCGTGTATTGTTATCTCCCGGTTTATAGTTTAACGCAGCATAACCTAACGTTATTGATTAAATCCATTAAAAGTCTTATTAAAAGAGATAATACTTCAGTTCTGAATCCGGTTGTACCATGACTTCATGTCATCATATCATTTTCCTTTGCAAGTTTCATTTGACCGAGACTCGTTGTTCACATTTGAGTCGTTGTAAGGGTGAAATTCCACATGTCGATATAGTTTATTTGAAGCGTGCACTTAAAGAGTCTTAAAACTACATAAATACGAGTCAAACGGTCAAGTAGATACAATGTAACTTGAAAATGGTAGCTACCCTTTATGTTTACTGACTCAACAGCATTTATGTACGAATAAGTACGAATGTATGAGAAATATATATGTACGTGTAAACACGTTTCTTAAACTTACCAATCGGTGCCCACGTGTAAAGCATTACGATATATATGTGAAATGTGATTTAAAATATGTCAGCTACCTTTTCTGGGTGAATTAACAGCAAATGCACAGCAATGATGAGTTAGGATCTTCGGACCGAGGAGAATTGCAGTGTCTCCTCTGATATAAGTGTTTAATGTTCTAAGCAGACAGCTAGACTTTTTGTACATGTAATGATTTAGTCCTACCATATCTTTATTTTTCAACACAATGTTCAAAACATATGGAAATATCCTGGCTTCACCATGAAGTACAGCTGTTCACCAATTATCATGATGTGCAACAATTCTGGCCCGGCCCTTCGGAGGGATGTCATTGTTTTGCTTTCTTAGCATTCAGTATTCATAGATTCACGGGTTTCTAATTACCTGAAGTTATTCGGGCAGCAAATGAGATAAAAAAGATATTTGCAGCTTAATCTGACGTATTTTCCATTCTCATTGGACTGCACAATCAAATGAAACAAACCCTTTGATGTATTTAATGATTTCAGATCGACTTTTTTTTTTATTAAAAACAACAACAACAGTACATTTGTCAACAACTAAGACTAGATTTTGTACAGTCGAGTACCATTGCACATGGAGGGATAACATATACTGGTGTGTCTGGACGAATTACATGCAGTACATGGATAGTGGAACAGTTAGAAGAGACAAATACATGTAGTACATCTGGGGAACCTTAAGGAATATGTACAGTCTGATATTACACTATGATCAAAAATGGAGAAGTCTAACAGTAGGTGCAGTT
>NC_049979.1:30802897-30804905 GCF_000003815.2 Branchiostoma floridae
TACATTATGAAATTATGAAAAATAAATCATCATTACCGATAAAAGTAATCAGCGAGAATTTATTGCCAGGCACTTTTAAATGCGTACATGCTAACATAGTCGGGAAGAGTTACGAGAAATAGTCACAAACTGAAGCGGCCTAAGACTAGAAGCAGATACAGCAACTCCCCATTATCATTATCATGTCACAATTTTTCTGTCAGGCGACAAAACAAAATTCAATCTATGTATATATATATATATATATATATATATATATATATATATATATATATATATATATATATATATATATATAAATATATCATAGTACGCATTTGAGTTATGTGGAACACATGACTCTTGTATATATTGTGCGTAACGGATAAGGTGCAATATTGTAAATTTACCACAATTCAGTGGATGTCACACTGTGAATTTCAATAAATTTCTCTATCAATCTATGTATCTATCTACCTATCTATCTTTCTATTTATAACTACATGTACAAGTAGTATCTCATGTAATACAATAGGTCATTACTCGATTCGGAACACCCTTATCGAACATCATCGCGTCCCTGTCATGGCAGAAATGTCAACACGTGTCACAAAACGTCTTCACAGTAATACCAAAGGATTTCTAAAATATATAGAATCCCCTCTTTCCAAGTATTTGTCAACTAGAAATGATAATGACACGCAGAAAAGCATTAGCACACATTTGTATCCTTATGAAACCCGCTGGTAATCCCTAACTTCGTGTAACTGCTGAATAGAATTAATAATATATCCTTCTTGCGTCACACACAATTATATCTATAATGACACAAATGGCATGTTACTCAGCATAGTACATTATCGTTCCAATCTATCTGAATGTGGTTGATTAGCGCTAATACATATCTATGCTTCTATTGGCAAAGTATGTTTTCTATTACTATGTACACATTGGCCTCGGCTATGAACGTAAAGATAAAGTAATTTCACTAAAAATGATTAACCAGGCGTTGTTTGGGCCTAATCGGCCTAAAAAAACCTTAAGATATTCAATACCTAATGGATAAGAAGATCTAAATTTTTTGGTACCTGTCTCAGAAGAAACATCTGTAACACAAGAGGAATTTAAAAGCGGTCATTGTGTAGGGTTTGAGATATTTGAAGTATTAACACTTGGAGATCAAATGGTAAAAACATATACAAACAGAATGAATTAGATTTTAACGGACACTACATTTTTACGAAAAACAAATAACAAAGAACTATATATTTTTATTTTTCATTATCTGCCTTATATTATTTAAAATCACGTTAAAGATCATTAAGCCGGGATTTTTTCGTTCCCTGGGAACAGCCATAACGATAAACCGATGTAGTTTCTACCTGTTGTCCTTTGCTAAGACTCTAACATGTCAATTGGCCCTTTAGACCACATTAAACAAAACCCATAGGGAGTCCACTCATGTTTGCAGGCAGAAATAAAAACCACACCAAAAACAAAAATATTAGCATGTAAGTTTTATTTGAAAAATTGTTGTCAAACGTAACAAGATAACCAAGAAAGTAACAAGAAGGCTAATTATTGCATATAATCATTTCCAAAACTTAATTTTGAAAAAAGAAAAGATAAACTACCGTAGTATTTATGTAACTTTGGATTGATGCAATCTAATTCTAATTGTCTAAATAAGATCTGAGTTTCAAAATGTCAAATCCGTTCGTGAAAGCTACCAGCTGATATTGTAATCATACTAGCATACTGAATATTTAAACTTACTTAAAGCCCATATATCAGACAACATGAGGCCTATTTTCACTCACGGCTTACATACATGCAGCTTTCTATTGTAAGTTTTGTGTTGTAATATCACATTATTTTATATTTCTATAATCTTCTGCGTAAATAGCTGCTACGTTACCACAAGAACAAACAGTACTCCTGCTGGGTAACAGACTTTTAGTTTATTGTAGTGAACACACCACTAGCACTGCACCTTTGTGTTGTAGTAGCTTACTACGACAGCTAAAAA
>NC_049979.1:30805041-30806159 GCF_000003815.2 Branchiostoma floridae
AAGACATGGAATGAAAAGTAAATATCCTTGGACGGTTGCTTGCATGTGATTTTTGTCTAGTCTCGATGACAGTGACTAGTAGTCATTGCAGCTTTCTTTACTTTCTTTACTTCATCATACTTAAGCAATACTGTCGTTATCTTTTCAATCTTTGCTACTGAAAAGAGATCTATTCTAACTTTTACAGCTGTGGTAATATAACATTGTTTTTTGTATACTTCTAAAATCTTCTGCGTAAATAGCTGCTACGTTACCACAAAAACAAACAGTGCTCCAGGTGGGCAACCGACTTCTAGTTTGTTGTAGTGGACACAACACTAGCACTGCACCTTTGTGTTGTAGTAGCTTGCTACGTCAGCTAAAAAGTTGTTTTTCTTACCTGATGACGTTCTATTCTGTAATGACTTTAACTGCAAAGATAATACTCATAAGAATTCCAACCTCTTCAACTAAAGTTTTTTTTTTCCAACAGTTATTCCCGCCTCTCTTCCCCACACTCCACTTTAATCCACAATCCGTACCTGCCAATAACGCTGTTGTGAAGGAGGCCAATGCGGTCGGGCAGAAATGATTTTGAAAATTTGTGTGTTAACAAGTTAAGTAACGATAAAAAAATGCAAGTATAACTGTTATGTAAACTGAGACACGCGCTGAGCGACAGTATAGCTACCCTATTTTGATTTTTCTTACACCCTTAATTTCATTGAATGAATAGTATGAAAGACTTTAAAGTATGACTGAAAAACAACATGCCAAGAACCTTTAAAATTCGTTATTTATTAATGACACAAGGTGTCTGATATTTTGATTTTTGGCCACGTTTGAAGCGCACAGTAGTTGCAGGGGACAATTCATTAGAGGACATTTTTTTTTGTCTGGGCGCTCGCTCCACACTCAGTCTTATTTGATATCACAGTGAGAACACGACAAGAGTGCCGTCAAGTGGAAAGGACCTCAGTGTTATAGAAAAAATGGGCCTGAAGGGAGATCCAAGCTTTGGTTTTGATTGAAAACAGAGACGAAGTCGTGCATGCGTCAGCTGCAAGGAGATTCCACAGTTGGGTGGCTCTGTTGAAGAGGATTTTTTTTACACTTTTGTGGATGAGCCATAGAAGGTT
>NC_049979.1:30806259-30810445 GCF_000003815.2 Branchiostoma floridae
ACGTGTGATGAAAGGTCTCACCTGAAGTAGACGGTATATGAGAAGGGTAAGGAAGTCCCTCGGTGTCCCCTTATCATCCTTTCATTAATCACAGAAATGCAAAATTCCAACGAAAGATCATTAAACAATACGGTATTTGAAACATATTGTATAAAATATATTTTGTTGATAACCAGAATGATGTCTATTAACTACAGTAATGAATCAAACATTTCTGAATTAAAACAAAATCTATCTTGGGTTCCCATAATATCAAAATATATTATTCCCTTTATTTTTCTTTCAAATATACACATGGTTCTCTGCTTGTGTAGGTATATGTCTAAATCTTGCATACGTAGCTACACCGTTACCACATTTTGTAACCGTACTCCTGTGCGCAAACGTCTTGTCTGATGCAGTGAAGGCAACAGCAGAGTATAAGTATTTCCGTAAGTAGCTGAATACACTATTTATAAACATGCACAGTTTACACCGAAGAGGTAAATACATGGTACAAAAGTGACAATAAATGCAAGGAAAGCAAAGATACAGGTAGATGCATCATTTCCTTCTTCTTTTCTATTTCATCAATACAAACTATGACATTGCGAAATTCATTTGATACGTTTCTTTTCCCTATTTCTCTGCACGTCGTTTTTGCCCTGTACAGACTGATAGCTGCTATTGTCTCCTTTCCTTTTATGTGATACTTCTCACAATCCCTTGGTATAGCTGTCGAACGTTTAAGTTCTAGTTTAAATGACTGGATATATTCCTAAGTAGAAAGAACAAATTGACTGTGCACATATGTTGGCGAGCAAGCTAATGGCCCCTGAGATCCATACCTCAACTATATCCGTTCTCTGGGGACAGAACTTTCTAAAGGAAAGCTTTAGATTACATCTCCACAATTCAGCTTGATCAAAGCCATACAGTGTGTTGTGAAATGAATTAGACTCACGAGGGTGTACTCTTTTCAATTGTGTCTCCGACATACTTCCTTCTGTTACAATTTTAGAGCTGCTGTTTGTCGGAACGTCTGAAGCTTTTATACGTTTTTCGGCCATATATCATCATCTTTGGCTGTTTGCCACATATCAGTCGTCACTCGGCCTTATGCCTTTAAATTGATTATTGCTATCAATTTTGCTCAAGTGTATTGTAACCTGCAAATATTAATGGTGTTAAAATTGGTGAGTTCGTTTCTAAAGCTTTAAAGAAGAAAGTCCCCGTCATTTAAACCACAGTAACCACAATATTCACAATCAAAGCTGCCCGAGCGACCACCTCTTCTCAGCGACCACCTGGCCATTTCGACCGCTTTTTCTCGGTCCCGATTTTTTTTCTCATTAACGTTAGCATTAAGCGACCTTTTCTCAACGACCACCTGGCCAACGCGACCGCGACCGGCCCAAATTGGGACCCATAACGACCGCATCATTTTCAAAATTGAGGTTTTCATCGATTTTTGATGATAACTAGTGCTATTTTGTGCCGACATCGTTGTAAAAAAAATCCGAATTTAGTTGTTACAGAAGTTTAAAAAAAATCTATATCATTATAAAGTGAACGAATGCTGAAACGTATATAGCCTCATACTTTTTTAAGAAAGATCTTTGCAGCTCATACCTTTTTAAGAAAGATTTGTGTGAGTGTTTTGTCCAACCGTACTGTACCCGTGGGTATAAGTACGCTATCGGGACGTACAGGGCATCGAATTCGAAAGGTGCACTGTAGTTATTTCAGATCAAGAACATAGCGACGCATAAAGGCTTGTTTTTTTTTTGTATGGTAACTGACAGCATCAAAGTTCCCTTACAGTCTAAAACGTTAGTGTACAAATACTTGAGCTTTAAAACACGGTATCATATAAAAGCTCGATAAAAGCTTGGGGCTAAATTTACATTTTACAGTGTGCCCTTTGTATTTGACATTAAAGATCTCGCTACTTTGCGTGCGTGCAGTGTGCTTGCTATTTGCCATTAAGCACAACGGAAACCATTTATACTTTGCATCGGGCATGTTTTGAGTCGATACTCTTCTCAGCGACCACCTGTCCAAATCGACCGCTTTTCCCCGGTCCACTAGGTGGTCGTCTTGGACAGGTTTGACTGTAGTTAACTTTTTTATCATAAGCATCCAGCTAAACGTTGTTGTGCCATGCTAAATACATAACGTGGCACTAGATCCATTTATATGTTTGTGGTGGAATATTATTTTACATTATGGTTTCTGGCAAGTTTCTAAAACATTCTGAAATGTAAAGCCCTATTCATGAATTATACAACATGAAGAAAAGATGGTCTTTGATAAACTCCCCGTCTGTTCCTATTTACATTTGGACATAATAAAAGCGTGGTTTTCAACCGAAAGTTTGGAATAAGACACAGCTTTGAGTGCCTATTGGGATATCATTTAACTCCCATCCTGCCGATACATTGTCGGGACTAATCTGACTGTATCGGATTTGGTTTTGCTCATAAAATCTCTCTGCTTTAGATTTGTTTTGTATTTGTGCATACATCGTTTCATTTATCTATGAATAATACTTTGACAACTTGTGGTGTGAGTAATTTTGCGGAAAACGAGAATAACCGACATCTTGCTCTAAAGCTATATAACTCCCATTTATCTAGTAAGTTTTGTTTCCTACCAGTAATTAATGACTTTTGTTTCTTATCACTAAGAAAATATATAAATGTTATATATATCTGCCTTATGTATTGGTATTCTGCCTCCAAGACACACATATACTCACACACACACACATTGGTATCCTAGTCAATTTTCTTTTCAAAGATTCTTTTATGTGACTTGTTGATATATTGTTTTTAATCTGATGTTTTCACTTCTTTTATCAGCAATGCGTCAGTTCCTCCACTAATCAACATACATCATGCCAAATTATACTAAAAAATAATTTGCAGAAGAACGCTACATTCATTTCTAAAAGGTGATGTTTCTTACATTTAGAATGTTAGTTGGAGCTAGCTAAGCAAAGAACAGGTTTGAATGTACTGCAGCGGAAATGTCTCCTCTTTTTTTTCTTGTCAAGCTATGTCTATCTTTTTCAGGTTCATGGTAGTTGGACTTAGCTCCGTTCCCCGGAATGGGGACTTCAGTATTATCTATATAGAAGCGCTGTTTAAGCTGTAGGTTTTGAAACAGTAAAACTCAAGAATAGCTAGATTTGAACTTTCCTTGACTTTCACACATGGATGATAAATATTCCAACTGAAAGATCATAGAATAAGATAAAATTGTACAGACTAGATAATGCAGCTGATGGAAACAAGGGACTATTAAAGGTAAGCCATCAATTGTTTCTCGTCCCCAAACATATTGACTATCAGTCATTACGGTTTACTCCTACGGATAATATTGTTTCCCAGTAATGGTTTTCTTAGGTACTTTTGAAAAAAAAATCATTTTAGTGAATCATTACCATCGTTGATCTACAACATCGAACTAAAATGAAACAACGCACTGCTTCATTGCTTCACAATACTGAGGTTGTTTTAACAATGTATAATGATACTCCACTGTATATAACAAATACGTAACAACAGGGCGGAGCGTGGAATGAATCTACTCACATTTGATCTTACTTTGTGAATGGGATATGTACCCTAAGTCCTCACTGGTTTAGACCTATTGATATTACTATTTAACCGTTATAGGTATGTTTGGTAAAGATTTGTCTGGTACATTAGGCATTAATAGAAAGTAGGGAGATAGGCTTTAGTTAACATTTGAATTTAGACTAGTACTGTCCGTTGGACGGTCATGTACCATTTTTTTTTCAAATCTATAACGGCTTTAGTAGAAGAAGACTTTTGTACAAATGTTTCCAGGTGTATACACTGCTACAAACCCAGTCGGGTCACCATAGGACTAATGCTGTGTTTTAAAAAGCGTTGAAAGTGAACAA
Organism: Branchiostoma floridae; assembly: GCF_000003815.2. Lineage (NCBI taxonomy): Eukaryota > Metazoa > Chordata > Leptocardii > Amphioxiformes > Branchiostomatidae > Branchiostoma > Branchiostoma floridae. The sequence goes on from NC_049979.1 coordinate 30,810,173, forward strand.
ATCTGTCAGACAGTATAATTGATGGCAGTCTATCACGAAGTTCGCTGCAGCTCTACAGCACTTGTAGGTCTTATGAAGATGCGTTTTCTACATGTTCTGTTTAATTCGGTACTTTTACCAATGTTGTCTTTGATATCCTGTATGTGGTATATTTGTTTTGTTTTGTTTATTCTCTTAAATCTAATTCAGCGCTTCTACTACAATTTTGCTTTATATCTTGCATGAGGTACATTTGTTTTGCTTTGTATAATCGCGATCGATCTAATTTGGTTC
>NC_049979.1:30810545-30811518 GCF_000003815.2 Branchiostoma floridae
ACCTGAAGTAGACGGTATATAAGATAGTGTATAGGAAGTCCCTCGGTGTCCCTTATCATCCTTTAATTAATCACAGAAATGCAAAATTCCAACGAAAGATCATTAAACAATACGGTATTTGAAACATATTGTATAAAATATCTTTTGTTGATAACCAGAATGATGTCTATTAACTACAGGAATGAATCAAACATTTCTGAATTAAAACAAAATCTATCTTGGGTTCCCATAATATCAAAATATATCATCCCCTTTATTTTTCTTTCAAATATACACATGGTTCTCTGCTTGTGTAGGTATATGTCTAAATCTTGCATACGTAGCTACACCGTTACCACATTTTGTAACCGTACTCCTGTGCGCAAACGTCTTGTCTGCTGCAGTGAAGGCAACAGCAGAGTATTAGTATTTCCGTAAGTAGCTGAATACACTATTTATAAACATGCACAGTTTACACCGAAGAGGTAAATACATGGTACAAAAGTGACAATAAATGCAAGGAAAGCAAAGATACAGGTAGATGCATCATTTCCTTCTTCTTTTCTATTTCATCAATACAAACTATGACATTGCGAAATTCATTTGATACGTTTCTTTTCCCTATTTCTCTGCACGTCGTTTTTGCCCTGTACAGACTGATAGCTGCTATCGTATCATTTCCTTTTATGTGATACTTCTCACAATCCCTTGGTATAGCTGTCGAACGTTTAAGTTCTAGTATAAATGACTGGATATATTCCTAAGTAGAAAGAACAAATTGACTGTGCACATATGTTGGCGAGCAAGCTAATGGCCCCTGAGATCCATACCTCAACTAAATCCGTTCTCTGGGGACAGAACTTTCTATAGGAAAGCTTTAGATTACATCACCACAATTCAGCTTGATCCAACGGTAAAACATGTGAACACTATCTTCACGGCATTATGGATAAAAACTTTAGCACAAATGACAGGGTGCATTCCCCTTCTGGCA
>NC_049979.1:30811618-30812966 GCF_000003815.2 Branchiostoma floridae
CTTTATGTTGCGGCTGGCATGATTTGTTTAATGCCTAAACCAAGGCCTATTTGTAGTAGCGATTTAGATGAGCCATTCTGCCGTACTAGACACTGGGCGTATTGTATATCTTTACGACAAAGCCATACAGCGTGTTGTGAAAAGAATTAGACTCACGAGGGTGTACTCTTTTCAATCTGTCTCCGACATACTTCCTTTTGGTAGAGTTTTAGAGCTGCTGTCTGTAGGAACGTCTGAAGCTTTAATACGTTTTTTTGGCCTTATATCATCATCTTTGGCTGTTTGCCACATATCAGTCGTCACTCGGCCTTATGCCTTTAAATTGATTATTGCTATCAATTTTGCTCAAGTGTATTGTAACCTGCAAATAATGATTATGTTAAAATTGGTGAGTTAGATTCTAAAGCTTTAAAGAAGAAAGTCCCCGTCATTTATAAACCACAGTAACCACAATATTCACCATCAAAGTAGTTAACTTTTTTATCATAAGCATCTAGCTGAACGTTGTTGTGCCATGCTAAATACATAACGTGGCACTAGGTCCATTAATATGTCTGTGGTGGAATATTATTTTACATTGTGGTTTCTGGCACGTTTCTAAAACATTCTGAAATGTAAAGCCCTATTCATGAATTATACAACATAAAGAAAATGTAGTCTTAGATAAACTCCCCGTCTGTTCCTATTTACATTTGGACATAATAAAAGCTGGTTTTCAACCGAAAGTTTGGAATAAGACACAGCTTTGAGTGCCTATTGGGATATCGTTTAACTCACATCCGGCCGATACATTGTCGAGACTAATCTGACTGTATCGGGTTTGGTTTTGCTCATAAAATCTCTCTGCTTTAGATTTGTTTTGTGATTGTGCATACGTCGTTTTATTCATCTATGAAGAATACTTTGACGACTTGTGGTGTGAGTAATTTTGCGGATAACGAGAACAACCGACATCTTGCTCTAAAGCTATATAACTCCCATTTATCTAGTAAGTTTTGTTTCCTACCAGTAAACAATGACTTTTGTTTCTTATCACTAAGAAAATATATAAATATATATCTGCCTTATGTATTGGTATTCAGCCTCCAAGACACACATATAGTCACACACACACATTGGTATCATAGTCAATTTTCTTTTCAAAGATCCGTTTTTTTGTGACTTGTTCATAAATTGTTTTTCAATCTGATGTGTTCACTTCTTTTAACATCAATGCATCATTTACTCCACTAATTAACATACATCATGCGAAATTATATAAAAAAAATATTTTGCAGAAGAACGCTACATTCATTTCTAAAAGGTGATATTTCTTACATCTAGTATGTTAGTTGGAGCTAGCTAAGCA
>NC_049979.1:30813710-30815938 GCF_000003815.2 Branchiostoma floridae
ACATTTGAATTTAGACTAGTACTGTCCGTTGGACGGTCATGTACCATTTTTTTTTTCAAATCTATAACGGCTTTAGTAGAAGAGGACTTTTGTACAAATGTTTCCAGGCGTATACACTGCTACAAACCCAGTCGGGTCACCATAGGGCTAATGCTGTGTTTTAAAAAGCGTTGAAAGTGAACAAATCTGTCAGACAGTATAATTGATGGCAGTCTATCACGAAGTTCGCTGCAGCTCTACAGCACTTGTATCCATCCTTATAGGTCTTATGAAGATGCGTTTTCTACATGTTCTGTTTAATTCGGTACTTTTACCAATGTTGTCTTTGATATCCTGCATGTGGTATATTTGTTTTGTTTTGTTTATTCTCTTAAATCTAATTCAGCTCTTCTACTACAATTTCCTTTATATCTTGCATGAGGTACATTTGTTTTGCTTTGTATATTCTGTTCGGTCTAATTTGGTACTAATACCACGCTTATTTTTTTTTATATGTTGAATGCGGTACATTTGCATGTTGTTCATTCCTCTATTATGTTTATTCTGTTAATATAATTTGGTACTTTTACACGACTATATGTTGCAAGCGTTACGTTGGTACTTTTATAAAACATTTCTTTGTCTCTTGCAATTGGTACATTTGCTTTGTTGCTTTAATGAAGAAGTTGTTCAAATAAAGTAAAGGTAGGTTTGTTTGTCTTACTCAATCTATGCATATAGATGGATCTCAATATTTGCTGTGTAAACTACTTCGTTGTTTTCTAAAGCTTTCATTAACGCTTTATGCCATGGTACATGATAGTTAGGTACAAAGGCAATGTATTTTTTTTTTAAATAATTATTTAATCTTTACATATTTCCACTATATAGCGTCTATATTTGCATAACTGCATTATTGTATCCATGCTTAAAACATCAAACGTTTGCATTACTTATTCAATGGGGTAGCAAAAGGGCCTATTAGTGTTACTAAATATTTAGCAAACTGTATTTCCTATTTTAAGTTGTGTGAACGTTGAGAACTTCGGTTGTTTGCTCTCTCCATCTTTCAGAATGTGCAGCACGACACCCTTAAGGCTAAAAGTGGCTTTAAAAAAGCCAGTTGAAGCGACGAATGGATCAAACAATGGGTCCCTTCAATCATTTCGTGTGACTCAGTTATTAACCTTTCTGGAGATTAAAGCTTAAGTCACGCGGAATGTCTCCTCTTTGTTCTGTCGCCTGAGTAATGGTGATCGATGCACTGTAATTATGACACCTCTGCAGGCTAGCTTACATTATCAAATTTTAGCCCGCCCCACCTGATGTTGTAACGAGCGAAATATGCACGTAAAGATGTAGATAAAAATACTCTTTATGTCTGACATGAACAGTTATGTGGTACGAACAGTTGGCTGTACTTTCCAGATGTATATTGTATTACAATGTCTTTGAAGACCTGTTGAAAACGCGGCATGGCTGTCAAACACCTGGACTGAATAATTGGCGTCTCGCTCCCAGCGTTTTGCAAAGTGGCACAGTCTCTTTTGTTGTCTAAGGGACAGATTTTTCAGGGTAGATAAGACGGTATTGCCACAATACCATACAGTGTTTGTTCCTTGTTTTAAAGATATACGTACGGAGAACAGAATTCAAGGAACTGCTAACGTTTCAAGGACGTGTCAAATCTAGGCTCAACATTATACCTGTCTAGTTGTCAACTCTATATCTTAATCCTTCTACATATTCTTGTTGATGTGTAATGCATATAAAAACTGCGAGGGTATTCAGAGCTTTTTAAAAGCAGATTGATGTAGGTCACCAAAATGGCCGTTAAATAACGATTTATTCCAGGCGACTGGGCGTGACGCGGCACCACAATGGCACTATTGTATTGCAAAACGCAGCGTAACAGAAAAGCCGAAGGCCAACAACTGTTTCAGTAGTTTCTCCATAAGTCATCACGTAGCACACTGTTAGGCGCTGCTTTAGGTTTTTGGAATACTTATTTTTGAGGTGGGTTCCTCTTATTTCTTTTTTAACAGCTTGGTCACCTATTGATATTACTGTTTAACCGTTAAAGGTATGTTGGGTAAAGATTTGTCTTGTACATTAGGCATTAATAGAATGTAGGGAGATAGGCTTTAGCTTACATTTAAATTTAGACTAGTACTGTCTGTTGGTCGGTCCTGTGCCTTCTTTAAAATACTAACGGCTTTAGTAGAAGAATACTTTAGTTTTTGTCCTAG
>NC_049979.1:30816156-30817053 GCF_000003815.2 Branchiostoma floridae
TTATCATAATTTATGCAAAAGATCATGATGACCCACATTTTGCACCAATGCTATTCAGTCCGGGAAGGAGATTTTTGATGACAACTTCAATGCCGTATAACGTCTGAATGGCTCATGCTAGGGCCACCAAACTTGGTAAATTTTTAGAAAATGTTGAAAGCAAAAATTTTCAGTGAACAAAGTATGTTCATCATTTTTCATGTTGCCATGGCAACGAATTTCTGACAGACATATCTATTACTAATTATTATTATTATTAAGTTTTCTAATTTTGTATTAAACATTTAAGTTTTAAGGTTTTCTTAGCAGATATCAGTTGTTTATCACATCTTATGAAATTCAACGTAAATTTCATACCTCAATATTCATGATTTATGCTAATTTAATGACGTCATCAGGTAAAATCCAAGATGGCGGCCGAGATTACCTAAATGACGTCATAATGTCGTCATATAACATGATATTGGCACAAAAGCTGTTACAATAATTGTGGCTTACATGTACATCATTCTCTAAAAATTTCGTGATTCTAAGATAAGTAGTTTAGGTATAGGTCGGAAAAGTTTGTTTAAAAAAATGCTGGGGTCAGTTTTGACCCCACTGGACCATACATAAACTTTCTAAGATAACTTAATCAATAATGAGCCAATCTCGTTAAAAACTTATAAGAAGTTATAGGACATATATACAAACAAACTCATGGGAGGAAATTTGTTTTCGACCACAAATGCCATGATGGCACACATCGATATACGCCTGGCGTCAGTTTTGACCCCATACGGTGGTTTGAGGGTTAAATGTCTTAAGTTTTCCATCTGGTCAATTTACAACAATAAACTCTGAAAGCACGTCCTACTTTAAACATCGATTTAGTACGCTAAACTAAGTTAACCATGT
>NC_049979.1:30818385-30832409 GCF_000003815.2 Branchiostoma floridae
AAGAGGTAGAGGTACATGTAAATAGTGGCCGTTGGACCTTATAAATCTTTAAAGGCTCAAACAGAAAAAAAATACTACAGTTTTAATCCTACAGCTGAACACTTCGACAACTACTAAATTTAACAGTATAAAGGCTTATTCTATTTGGTCGGCTTTGTTCATACCTTTATTATTGCATACGTGCATTTGTTTGCCACATCGCACCACTCCGCCAACTTTTTTTTACCCGATATCTGTGCACTGTTCTATTAGTTTTAATATTGGCCCTAAGCCAGATACCAAAAAAGATACACGTCGCAAATTTCGCTAAGAGCTAGCTAGAATACCACTTTTTGAATTATATCTTAAAGACCAAACATGTAATGTTTGTAACTCAATGTAATAATGTAATTAATATTAACTGATGTATACATTGACAAATTTACATTAATGTTTTTGGCAAATACTCAAGCATTAACGCTTGAGACCTAACTTTGGGCTGTTTTTTTTCCCTATCCACCATAATCTGGATTAAAAACAGATAATATGTGCCATTGCAAACGATTTATACCAAGCATAATTAACAAAGATCCCCAGACTTTGCGTATCGTTGCTTGGCGTGGCAAATTCCCTTCAAAATCTTGAAACGTGTATTTATTACAGTTTATTACCTTCGCCGAGAAGGTTATATTTTGGGTAGCGTTTGTTTGTTTGTTTGTATGTAAATTATGATAGGGTAAAGTTTTCACTTTTTCTCTTGTCACCGCTTGTTTGTATGTAAGTACACATTACTTCTGGTAACGTACGAAGAATTTGTTCAAGAAGGTCCTATGTAACAAGGCTTTTATACCCAGCACATGATGACGTTATAAGAACGAAATGGACATCTTGGCGATAAAGTTAAGGGTTTATACATTTTGATAAACCAAAAAAATGTTGTCTAGAATAACGTACTGGATCCCTCTAGAAGAAGGTAAAGGGGGCCAAGGTATGGAGATAATGAAACATAACGTCAGGAAAACAAACCAGACCGGACATTTGGCAGGATATTATATTTACTCTGTAATCTATCGTAGGAAATATGGTCGTAGTCATTTGCATTTTCTATCTAGACTGAAATATTTACTTAAAAATCCCCATGTTTGGGCTTGTAGTGCTACAAATTCGCTACTATTTAAGGGTTTTCGTATTCAATACAAATCTTGCGGAGCTAGAGATTTCGACAGTCTGAAGACCCTCTATCGGAGTTTCTTTGTAGTACAGCGGAACTTCGAGGTGTAGCTTATGGGTATAAAATGTTCTGGCTTTTCTTAGAAGCAAGGATTTGGGGCAATGAATTTTTTTTTTACATTTGTTAGCCTTAGTGAATTTGTGTATTGTATGAACGTAAGTTTTGACACCAGTTGTGTTATTTGCTGTTCTATTCTATATTCATTCTATTGACGGCTCTTAACAATTTCAATGCGAGAGTGTGTTTATTCTCAGCATTTCCAATCTCATCAGTTTATTCCGAAGTTTTACAATAACTCATATAGTTTCCTAATATGTTCGGTTCTTTTCATTTAACCCTATTCAGACCGGGCTTTTTGTTCATCCCTGGACGGGGGGTGGGGGTGTGCTTTTAGGGCCCTCCACATCTAAGTCCTATAACTCTTGAACGACGTGTCGTATGGCCACCAAATTTTTAGGATATGATATAGACGAGTATAAGACTTTGACGTTACGATGACGTAATATGACATTTCAAATAACATATGATTTAATTAATGTAACAAAATAGCAGTAATATAGCATATAAACGTGAAAAATACATTGTTAAAACCGAAATTAGCGATTTTTGGCAAAACTGCCTTTCAACAAATGGTTGCCATGCCGACACGAGAAACATGAAAATTTGTCAAACTTCGCGAAATTGTTGTCAACAATATTTTAGGCAAACTCACTAACTTTTGTGGCTTTAGCATAAGCCATTCTGGCCTTATAGGACATCAAAGTGGGCGCAGGCCTCAAAAGCACCCCCCCCCACTCTGAATAGGGTTAGCTACGGCACGTCGTTGAAGAGTTATAGGACTTAGAAGTAGAGGGCCTCAACCCCCCCCCCCCCCCCTCCAGGGATGACCAAAAAAACCCGGTCTGAATATGGTCAAAAGTGTTATGTTTGGATAACCTTTTTTTTTTCGAAAACTGTGTGTTTGTCAAAACCGAAGTAAAATGTTAAGTTTGGAGAAACTCCTGTGATTGTTTAAAGTCATGACTGTAAGATGTAAAGTTGAAGGTTTGTAGAAAATCTTGTTTTTTAAGAGACTGTGTATTTGTAATAGAAGTGTCTCTGAAGTGAAGTGTTTGAAGAAAATCCTGTTTCTTTTTCTCGGAACATGTGTGTTTGTAAAAGCCATGACTGTAAGATAAAAAAAATGTAAGATTCGAAGAAAACCCTTTTTTTGTTTCTTTGTAAAAGACGTGTCTAAAAGAAAAAAAATTGTTCTCTCTTAAAACCTGTGTGTTTGTAAGAGCCGTGTCTGTGAGATGTAAAATGTAAGGTTTGAAGAAATTCCCCCTTTTTCCTTACGTAACCTGTGTATTTTTAAAAGCCGTCAGTAAGGCGTTAAGTTAAAGGTTTGGTAAAAATTCTCCTTTTTTTCCCGGAAGCTGTGTGTTTGTAAAAGCCATGTCTGTAAAATGTAAAGTGCATGGTTTAGAGAAAATTCTTTGTTTTTTTCTCAAACCATGTGTGTTTGTAAAAGCCGCGTCTGTAAAGTTTAAAGTTAGAAAAAATCTTTCTTTCTTGTAGCCGGTGTGTTTGCAATAGCCGGTGTGTTTGAAATAGCCGTGTATGTAAGATGTAAGGTGCAATGTTTCGAGAAATTCCTCTTTTTTTCTTCTTTCGGAACCTGTGATTAGTAAAAGCCGTGACTTGGAACCTATGTGTTTGTAATAGCTGTGTCAGTAAGATGTAAATTGTAAGGTTTGCATAGAATTCATAGAATTTTTTTTCTCGGAACCTGTTTGTTTGTAAAAGCCGTTGCTGTTAGATAAAAAGTGTAAGGTTCAGTGAAAATTATATGTTCTCTCTCAGATCCTGTGTGTTTGTAATAGCCGTGTCTGTAAGATGTAAAGAGTAAGGTTCGAAGTAAATTCTCTTTTTTGCTCCTTCGGAATCTGTTTGTAAAAGCCGTGTCATTAAGATGAAAAATGTAACGTTAGGAGAAAATCCTCCGTTTCTATCTCGGAACCTGTTTGTTTTTAATAACCTTGACTGTAAGATAGAAAGTGTATTGTTTGGAGGAAATCCTCTGTTTTTCTCATGGAACCTATGTGTTTGCATTAGCTGTGTCTGAAAGATAGAAAGTGTAGGGTTTCGAGAAAATCCTCTGTTCTTTTTTCAGAACCTGTGTGTTTGTAATATCCGTGTCTGTAAGATGTTAAGTGTAAGGTTTGGAGAAAATCATCTGTTCTATTTTCTCGCAACCTGTGTGTAAGTCAAATGTAAAGTGTGAGGTTTTGGAGAAAGCTCTTCAATCTTCTTTCAGAACCTGTGTATTTGTATAAGCCATGTCTGTAAGATGTGAGGTTTGGAGAAAATCCTCTGTTTTATTTTTTTGCAACCTGTGTGTATGTCAGATGTAAATTGTAAGGTTTTGGAGAAAGCCCTTCTAATTTTCTTTCAGAACCTGTGTGTTTGTAAAAGCCGTGACTGTAAAATGTAAAATGTAAAATGTAAGGTCTGGGTCAACTCCTTTTTATCTTCGAACTTGTGATTTTGTAATAGCCGTGTCTGTAAGATTTAAAAGTGCCATGTTTGGATAAAATTCTTTGTTTTTTTGCCAAATTGTGTGATTTTGTAAAATCCCTGTCTGTAAGATGTGAAGTGTGAGGTTGTTTCTTCTCTTGAAACATGTGTCCTTGTTATAGCAGTGTCAGAAAGAGAAAAAGTGTAAGGTTTCGGAAAAATTGTCCGTTTTTTAACTTGCAGTTTGTAATAGCCGTGACTGTAAGATAAAAAAGAGATAATGTGTAAATAAAATCCTCCTTTATTGTGGGAAAATCCGTGTTTGTAAGATTTAAAAGTGCAATGATTGAAAAAAAATCCTTCGTTATTTTTTCGGAACCTGTGTGTACGTATGCGAAAGATGCGTCTGTGATATGTAAAGTTTGGAAAAATTCCCCTTTTTCTTCTCCCGGAACCTGTGTATTTGTGAAAAGGGTGACTTAAGGGCGTTAAGTGTAAGGTTTTAAGAAAATCATCTGTTTTTCTCTTGGAACCTGTGTGTTTGTAATAGCGGTGTCTGTATGATGTGAAGTGTAGGGTTTAACGATAATCCTCGTTGTTTTTTTTCTTCTCAGAACCTGTGTGTTTGCAAAAGCCGTGTCTGCAAATGTTAAGTGTAGGGTTCAAAGAAAACCCTCCGAAAACAAAAGTGTTAGTTGTTAAATTTTCTGTGATATATATATGTATTACGGTAGTTCCCTGTTTCGGAAAATCAATTAATAACGTTACATTTACGTTATATTACTTCATGATGATATCAAAATTATCAGGGATCATAAAACTTTATTACCCCCTGCAACCGTACTTATTGTACATAAAGGCGTTTTGAACTTTTTGAAAGGGAATGACATAAAAGCCCAGTCTGGTAAGGTTTAAATAGAAGCACGGCCAATTAAGGGGCTTAATCTCCATATTTTAACATCCAGTAGTCTTTAAACTTTTTGTCTATCATCTTAAATGTCTGATAGTCACTCAAGTGCTCTCGTTACCTTAGTGACCCTACTGTTAGCAAGACATTGTGTCCGGCGCCCATCAGACAAGCAGTTATGGCGTCGACATTTAATGTTAACCTACCTCCAACCTCTTAAACTCAACTTCTTATATTCTCTACATTCCAAAATTAGAAAACTGACAAAATTCTTTTGCATAACCCTAAATGTCTGATAGTAATTTGAATTTATTTCAAGCTACCGTTTGTAAGAAAGGGTGACGGAAGTTGGCTATGCTGGCGAAATGATTTACGGGACACCATATTAGAAGCGGATCCGTACCTGGATTTCAAAAAGGATTACTGTAAAAAAGATACATGAGATAACTTTGCGAAAAGTCGGGTGTACATTTGTTTTCCCAAACAATCATCTATCAGAAAATAACACTGGCTTCTAATGGAATGCCACTTGTATTCAATTACCTGGCGAAAGCAATGAAGACATCGAAGTGCGCTTTTGATATTTTGATGTTCAATAAGAGTATCAAAAGTGTTTCTATTTGGTACAAATCTCTATGATCTGGAGTAAATCTATAATTATTTAATGTAATCAGACAAAAGTTACACTTCGATGTAATCAATGTCAGAAACACTTTAGAATTAGCATTCATAATTTAGGTCACTCAATAAATCTTCTTTGTCACGGGTAAAAGGACTTTTCCCTACTTGTCGTATCTGAAAATTCCTCTGTACTCCTAGTTGCAAAGGACTATGACGAACATTTTGTTACGCTGTCCTGATTCGTTACTACTTTTAAAACCAGGCACCTTTGACCTCTTGCTAGCGTCACGCCTCCTCTAACTATACATGGTAACTACTCTGGGCCAGATCAAGATACGAAAGACTAGAGGAACGGTCAAACGCTTGTTTGTAAGTACTTATAATTGTTTAAAGATATAGTGAGTAAAGAAGATATGGTATTGATAATTTGGAATTTGAAGGATTTCGCCAACAGAAATAACCTTTAAATATAATTTCCCATTCGTCTTCTTAGCAATATTCTAGCGATACATGTTACCAATTAATGGCAATACAAGGTCCCTAAATAATTTTTCATATGTATTGTTGCAGCAGAGGAAGACGAAAATGAAGAGGAAGACGAAAATGACTACAGTCGGACTGTTTCAACATTTCTTTAAAGCATTGTTGGCGTTCATCTCCGTGCTAATTATTATCTACATTTATCTATATCATGAGCATGGAACATTGAAAGCTTCTTTTCAAGCGGAAGTTAAAAATGAAGAAGGTAAAGTTGCCGTACTAAAAATTGTTTAGTGGGGGTAAGGTCTTGCTACCGTCCAAAGAAACTACTTTCAGCGTTAGCTTCTTGGAGGGACATTGATTGACGAGAACCGCTGGGCTAATATTTTGCCTGCTTTGGTCGAACCGACGTCCTTTTTTTGTATGACAGAGCTAAAATTTAGCTAATAAAATATCAAATCTTATTTCTATTCTCTGAAAGATTATGATGAAGAGGACGTGGACAGATTGGTGGAAGCGGAACAGCAAAGAAGGAAGTCCTTACTTGCCAAATACTGTCAGAGTAATTTTTCGTCAAGTGCGGTCAGTAATCTCTTGAATTACAAAGTTAATAGCTCAATTTATCTTATTATAACCATATACATCGATAATATTTCAACTGGACCTGTCATCGTAATTCTATGTTCACGTTGCTAAAAATGATAACATATTGCAAAGAAAAAAGTTCCAAACAATAAAGTCATTTTGCTAACACAAACAAACCATTGTTTGAGACATTATCTATGTTTACCATCCTCAAATATGAAACATTTACATCTTACCCAAAACAAATGTGAATGATTTTAAGAACCTTTTCTGATCTTCGTCGAAATAATCTAGCCAAAAAATTGAAATTGATAACACCATAATTAATCATGTTACGTCGTCCTTGCGACAGATTTCTTAACATCTACAGACTACATCATTCTTTAAAATTTTGCTGGTCATATGATGATTCATTTTAGAGTTACAGGAGTCAAAAATGGCGGGACATCTAGTTGCTTTGCGTCTAAAGATCACTATGGTACTGACATTTAAAATCCGATTTTAAAACAGTCAATATATCTGCTCGTCAATTTAATGAAGCTTTTCTATTAAGATAAAAGATGGCTAAAATGGCATTCTTTTAAACTGTAAATGTAACAATCGGCTTGACAAAGATGTGCAAGCTATTGCTGATGTTTCAAAATCCGATGCCCCTTTCCATTCTTTTTCAGAAATCCCTGAATACATTTTACTTCGTCGTGAGGGAGAATAGAAAAATCATATATTGTCGGACTGGAAAAACAGGAAGCACTACAACATCGGCTTTGTTATATAATCTGGAACATGGTTATAATATGACAGCGAAGGAATTGAAGATAAACAAGGGCTCTATCACTTCAAGACTATTAAGCACGTACAATAAGGAAGAGATAGACCATCGTGTATCGTCCTATTACAGCATTGTCGTTACGAGGAACCCAATAGAAAGGTAAGAATCCGTTTAATATGAGCTGTTCTAAACTTGCTTATATTTATCATCCGTAACAGCGACAGTGGAACATATACCAACTGTCTATTTCCCTTTCGTCCATATTACGTTAAATTTGTATTGAATTCTGTTCTTTACCCTATTCTAAATTTACCTCGGGGTATGTAAAGGCACACCAGTAGGAAGGTAGATATGATGATGTGTAGAGAGGTATAAACGGGTCCCACTAAAAACCGAGAACTACCAAAAACTACCAAAACAAGAGTTCGTAGACCTCATATCTCTATGAAATAGTCTGATAATGTAAATGTCTTCCACATTTGCATATCTATGATTACTTATATACACCTCTAAAAACTACGCTGGTCACTATTTTGATTGTCCAATCATATACCACATCGATGAATTATGGTACTCTGGCATTAATTATGCATATAAGGGACTTAATTGCATAATTGGTATCTGATAATTTCCCACCTGCCACATACTACATATATTGCATGTATTTGAGTTCTTCAAAGGAAATACCGCGAATACAGATTTTCCTAATTGGATATGCAAATTAACTGTCAGTTTGCATAAGTTGCACTTCTTGATGTGAATCTCTGTCTACGCTACCAACACACCAAATATCATGTAAAATTGTCATTCCCTTCTTCAGTTATCGTCCTTAGAAGATTTTGACAAAAATGCCCCTGCAATTACAGAGCATCCTGCCAGGGGGACCAAATATACACCACATATCCCTTATGTCACAAGTAATCTGCCACAAAAAAAATTAAGACCATAGCAGATCCAGTTCAAAAGATTAAAAAACAATGAATTTCTGCTGCAGTACCAAGGTCACAAACCAGGGGGTCAAAAATTGACCTTGACCTTCGTCTTCGCAACACCTACTCACAAACCAAATATCATTGAAATCCATTAAGAGGTTATTGAGCTATGCTCACTCCAAAAATCTGGACACACAGACAGACAGAAACACACACACACACACACACAAAACCATATCTCAATTCTTCATTAAGATAATAACAACCGAAAACAACTTTCACTAATTACCGAAAATAACCGAAAACAATTTTAACTAAATACCGAAAACAACTTGAAACTACGAAAAACAACCAAAAACAAGAGTTCGGAGACCTCATATCTCCATTAAATAGTCTGATTATGTTAATGACTTGCACATTTGCATCATTTATGCTTAGTTATTTAAAACTGAAAATAACCTACGCTGTTCACTATGTTAATTGTTCAATCATTTACCACATCGATAAATTATGGCACTTTTGCATTGATTATGCAAATTGAGGACTTATTTGCATAATTGGTATCTGATAATGTTCCACCTGCCACAAACTACATATATATTTGCGCATGTATTTGCGTTCTATAAAAGAAACACTGCAAATACAGATCTTCCTCATAAGATACGCAAATTAAGTGTTAATTTGCATAATAAGCACTTCACGCTGTACATCTAAGTCTAAGCTACCTACATACCAATTATCATGTAAAATTGTCATTCCCATCTTCAGTTATCCAACTTAAGAAGATTTTGACAAAAATGCCCATGCAGTTCTAGAGCAACCTGCTAGAGGGGCCAAATAGACACCACATATCCCTTACGTCACAAGCTATCTGCCATCCAAATATCAAGACCATAACACATCCAGTTCAAAAGATCCAAAAAAGGATATCCTGCTGCAGTACCAAGGTCACATACCAGGTGGCCCAAAATTGACCTTAACCTTTTTCTTCCCAACACCAACCTACAAACCAATTATCATCGTAATCAATCCAGATTTTCATGAGTTATACTCACTACAAAAGTTCGGATACACAGACAGACACACACACAGGCAGACACATAGACACACCAAAAACTATATCTCCATTTTTCCAGGAGATAACAACTCGACTCAACCATAAACAACTGATAATTATTGCAATAGGCTATTATTTAGTATTTCTTTTATTTGATTTTGGACAGGAGTCGGGCTGGGGCGGATTAATTTGTTTGACGACATACGTTATCAATATAATATTAGTAAGAATATTGTCAACAATCTCCTTTGCCTGTTCGAATATATTAATGTTCAAATTCAAATTCACGGATTCTGTTATGAATGGGGACTGCTTGATCATCTAGCAAATTTTTAATGGATATCCATATCAATGCTTGCAGATAGATGTGCAAAAGTTAGGTGTGACGGGTCGTTCAGTGTAATATAATCAGCTGCTGCCGCGCCGCGTGCCTGCGAAGCTGGTGTGTTACGCCGAACTCCGGTTATACCGGCTATATAGATACAGATACAGATATACTAGTTGTCATCAATTGTGTATCACCAAGCAGAGGTTACGGTGGGGGCGGGGTGTAGTAGTGGCCACAACAAAGAATCGCAGTCACGACGAAAACTCTGCTAGGAAACTAAGTTTGCTTATTAATTACTGCTAGCAAATTCTACTGCCTATTTAGCCAATATGTACTACTTTTTTTTTCTAGCGACCAAAACAATCCAGTTTATTTGAGAAATGAGGCAAAGAGGGACGCCAAAGCAACTGGACTAGCATCAGACTGGGCTGTATACCGGAAGCTCAGAAACAGAGTGGTATCAGTCTGTCGCAGGGCAAAGGTTCAGTTTTACAGGGACACATTTGAAGAATGTAGTGGGAACCCGAAAAAGACATGGAATACCATCAACTCCCTTCTTGGAAGGAAACATACTGTAAGTCCAGCCTGTGTGCAAGAAGGCGGAAAGCTTCTCAGCAAACCCCGGGACATAGCAGAGCATTTCGCAAAGTTCTATGACACCAAGGTTGCCAACCTTCGCTCTGGTATGAGCAACACAGCCGGTGATGAAACATACGCAAACCTCGGGCAGGAGGCCTTCGTGTTAAAGTCAGTCACAGTAAGGGACGTGCACAAGATTCTGTCAAGACTTCCGGATGGTAAAACCCCAGGATGCGACGGAATAGACAACAAACTCCTGAGGATTTCTTCAGACATTATAGCAGAACCACTGACTTACATAATCAATTTGTCTTTTGCAACAGGAACTTTCCCAGCAAAATGGAAGCATGCCAAGGTGATACCGCTTCTGAAAGACAGCAGTAAACCACTGTCCGGACAAAACTCTCGCCCTGTAAGTCTCCTTCCAACTTGTGGCAAGGTATGCGAGATTGTTGCCAGTGAACAGATCGTCTCATACTTCTCCCGTTCAGGTCATCAATCAGAAGCACAACACGCGTACCGTAAACTCCACTCTACAGAAACAGTCCTTCTGAAGATGACAGATGAGTGGCTGGACAGTATGGACAAAGGACTTATGACCTCGGTAGTGTTGCTGGACTACAGTGCGGCGTTTGACTTAGTAGACCACTTTCATCTTCAGAAGAAACTCGAAATGTACGGTTTCTCAGAGGAAGCGTTGTCTTGGATCATGTCATACTTGTCAAACCGCAAGTGGCAGGTCTATGCAAACGGGGCATACAGTCAGAGCCGAGTGTTGCAATGCGGGGTGCCGCAGGGAAGTTGTTTGGGACCACAACTGTACAGCATTTACGTCAATGACATGTCCAGTACAGTAGAGAATGGGGAACTGGACCAGTATGCTGACGACAGTACAGTACATGCAGCAGGACGCACTGTACAGGACATAAGAACAAAGACTCTGGTGGATTTAGAATGTGTGGCTAAATGGTCGGACCACAACATGCTTAAACTGAACAACGGCAAGACAAAGACCATGCTGGTTGGGACGTCTAAGAAGACAAGAGTCGCACCTCCACTACAGTTGGAACTCAGGGGGCAGAGTTTACAACAAGTACCCACTGTCAAGCTTTTGGGAGTACATGTCGACCAAAACCTCACATTCGACAATCACGTAGACCATGTTGTAAAGAACTGTAATAGAAGCATGGCGCAAGTGAACAGGGTGAGGAAATTACTTCCGCGCAGACTGAGGATAAAACTGATTCAGGCCCTTGTACTAACACATCTAGACTACTGCAGTTCGGTGTGGGCAAGTACGTCTAAGAAGAACATAAACCGGCTACAGGTCGTGCAGAACAGAGCGGCCAGGATCGCCCTTGGTTGCCACAGGTACACAAGCAGGGACGCTTTGCTGCAGACGCTAGGATGGCTGTCCGTGAAAGACAGAATCCAGCAGAAAAGCGTAGTGACTTTTCGTAAGATAATGCAAAACAAACAACCAGTCTCTCTGTATAAACAGGTCAAAATGCAGTCCCATGGATATCAAACACGCTCATCAAAATCCCAAACTATCAGACTACCAAAGCCCAGAACAAATGCTCAAAAGAAAAGGTTCTTGTACAGAATGTCCAGCACATGGAATGGTTTGCAATAGATAATTGGTCCCATTGTATATATATATAAGCTCAGGTAGTCATTAAGTTATCTTTTATCAAGTGTGAATTTTATGTACATTGTATAGATTGTATGTCTTCCTGTGTGTCAGGTTTTTTTTTGTCCTGTTATGTTTAATAATTGTTGATAAAGACCACAGGAAGAGTAGCTTCAATGTACTCCATTGTTATGCTAATTGTGGATCTTAATAAAGTCAAAGTCAAAGTCAAAGTCATTTCTTGCTCAAATATAACGGATTTCCGCTGCCACAACAACTCGGTTTAAATGGACAAACCACAAACGTGTATTACCACAGAGACCCCACATTTTGGATTAAACTAAATGATCAAAAAGGATTCTGCTATACGCCATAGAACAGTGTGTAATGGAAAGGTGTTTCCACAGGCTACACCCCATCTGCTGGAAGAATACTTCATTCAGAATCAACCCCATTCTCTCCCTCGGCCGTGGAGAAATTCAAGGGATAGTAACTAGTAGATTAAAGAAATAGAAATAAGCACTTTTCAAGTTGTTCTACGTTGTTTTCTAGTGCTGACCGGTTGTCCATGCTTGTTTTGACATGTTTTCGGCGGTTTTGAGTTGTTTCCGGTATTTGTTAGAGTTTCTTTTTTTTGTGAGACCGCTATACATGAGAAACCATACCAGGGTGTTTCATTCCTAAAAGCTCATTCAAGGATGGAGCTGTACTAAATTTATTTAAACATCCATTCGTTGCTTCTCTTCTTAAAACCCCGGTAACAAACAGTCGAACATGGCCTCGCTACTTCACCATTCACTTTTCATTCGGCCATGAACGGCGGGTCTGTGAAGAGTTGGCTGGTGGTCGCCTCTGGTGTCTGAGAGTGAGTCACCAGTTAAAATTAAATCTTGATCCTGTATTAGTCACTGGTAGCTTGCTCCCAACTTATTGAAAATCTACCAATGACTCACACAAAGACCTTTAGACAAAACTCTGCTAACTCATTCGAACCAAAACCAGAAGGTGGGCGAATTACCAACCGCCCTAACGAGACTGTCGCTCTTTCTGGTAGCTCCCAATCCAAGGTAATCTGGGGCTTTGTATACCATAGTGAGGGCGTTTATATAATCATGTGCAAAAAAGCTACGATTGACGTGATTCAACACTTTTAAGAAGTCTATTATTAAAGTATCGGTTTGTTTGCCGCTTTTTAGGTTTGTTGTCGATTCTTCAACAAAGTCCAGGAGTTGTGTTATCTCTTTATCACCATTATCTAAAATATCGTTTAGGATAGCGTGGGATTCAAAATGCTGCATGGTAGACGTAACCACTATGAGTATAGTAACTTTACAGGCTACGCATGTCAACGAAGCTGGCCTGTAATTGATCAGGTTGTGTAGCTCCTTTTTTGTAAATGGGAATAATGAACGCGCATGATTGAAACTGAAAACCCATATACCGACCGAGATCTTGTGTGAAAACATGTTTTAAATTGTACTGTGGTGGGTTTTACGTTTGCAGCAACTATCTTTGTCAGTTCTCTTTCTCTAGAAACGTCCTCTCTAGTGGGAGAAAATACTTGTTTGTTTTTTCTTCAAAACTTGAAATGTCAGTTCTGTATCTGTATCTATATAGCCGGTATATCCGCCCTTCGGCGTAACACACCAGTTAATATACAAATAACTTGTTGTCGTCTTCTGTTGTTCCATTCTTCCATGTTATTGTCCCCGTGACTGTGCCCAGATGGGTAGAGATTCACTACATAGAGTAGTTTGTTTATGACGTTGGGATCATGGTTGAAGTTAATTTATGTGCTTGCACCCTGACATAACTTTTTAGGGAAGGGATGTTTTCTGTGCTTTTCCCCTTCCCCTAAGGTTTAAGGAGTATCAATGTTTTATAAGGTAGATAGTTGTACACGACTTAGAACTTATTAAGGTATATGGAATTCCACCAAAATATTACCCAGGAATTTAAAAAAAGACATCCACGTCCCTTTGATCTACGTGTCATTTTATGTTGTATATTTTTAGGCTTGCATCGGCGTGGATAAGCAGATTTCTGTATAATCACCACCTTCGATACAACGATCGATACGGAAGCATGCTTCAAACTGTCTCTAACACTTCCAACACAGAGGTGTGTATGCCGATTTTAGTGACATGTTTGGTCAATTTATCATATAAAGGTCAACTCGGTAGCCCTGCCGACGTAGAAGCACGTGGCATCATGGGCAATATTGCTTTTAGATCCTCCTAGAAGATTTGGGTCCGAAGATCCAGATTCCTTTTAGCAAAAGAAGCTACAACTGTGCAAAGCGTGCAGCAGCAGGACATGACCAAAAGCAGTTATAGAGAAGTTGGACGTCTGCCCAGCAAAATATCTGTGTGCGATAACAGAGCTTCAATGGCCAAAGAACATGATAACGAATGACATTCTACA
>NC_049979.1:30832509-30850891 GCF_000003815.2 Branchiostoma floridae
TTTGCAAACGTTGAGCAATCGATTTGGTCTATGTTTTTAACACATCATCAGCATGCCACAAGACATAGCCTTATTAAATCTAATTGTGGATCTAAGTAAACTCAACTCAACTCAACATCCGCCGGCTTTCTGGAACTTGACGGAGAATAGCCCTTAGTCAGGGGAAATGGGTTTTTCATATATGGATAATGTTTGTAACTGTCATTATCCCATAATGCCAGTATTTTTGGTTGCTATAGATTGCCATGTGTGTGTTGCCATGTGGTGATTGACAGCAACGCATCTCTTATCAGTCCTTGATCTCAGCCTGTGTCGCTTGTGCTGGAGGTGCGAACAGTCAGCTATATGTGAACAAAACGTCTTTCTGAATGTCAACTTTCTGTTACACAAAGGAATGAATAAGAAATCGCTATACATAGAATAGCATAGATGTGCCTGCGGGAGAACTTCTGATGGGACAATGGGGCAATGCAGGAGAGACATATCACGGTTCTGAGAAGTGTGGTTTTCAGAAAGATTGTTTTCCGGTAGTTGTCTGACCATGTATATCATAGATATGTGCTCTATGCCACATAAAATCTCACCACTGGGCAAAAAAATAAGTCCAGAATCAGCTTCTGCCCTTTAACCCTATCCAGACTGGGCTTTTTGGGCTTCCCCTGGCCGGGGGCGGGGGGCTGGGCTCATTCGACCCCCCCCCTTCGTATTTTCAAAACGGCTTACTGTAAGATCACCAAATTTTGCAGGGAAGGCTGTGCTCATCGAGTTTTATAATTCCTGAAATATTTATATCATTATGACGTAATATGACGTAATTATGACGTCATTAATTCATATTTTTGGCTAAAACGGGGAATTCCCATAATACCTAAAAATCTCACTCAAAAAGTTACCAATAAAGGTTTCTCATTTAAGTGTTATTATACTTCTGTTGTCAAAAGCCGACGCAACGACGTCAAAATGACGTCATAGAATGACGTCATCTGTAGTTTAGCTATCCGCCATCTTGGATTATCAACCTTACATTTTTCAAGATACATTTTTTTCAACATAAAACTCTAAAAACCCTTGAAAATGGATTAAAAACGTTCAAATGAATGTTTTCTGCAAGAAAATATCAAGTAGTGATGAAATTTGAGTGAAAATAAGCTTGTTATACTCTTCATCCTGATATTGTCGGCCATCTTGGATTTTGACCAATTACGTAATCTCATTAGCATAATTTATAAATATTTATTATGATTGTTTAGCTAAGATGTGTTAGATATTAATGATATATGAAAAGAAGTTTAGTTTAGCAAGAAAATCTTAAAGTCCTATTGTTTAAACCAAAATTAGTGATTTTTGTTAAATTTGCCTTTCAGAAACACGTTGCCATGGCAACACGAAAAATCATAAACTTACTTGATTTCTTAGAAATTGTTCCCAACAATATTTTAGGAAAACTCACCAAGTTTTGTTGTTCTAGCACAAGCCGTTTGGGAGCTATAGGAGGTCAAAGTTGCCGCCGGCACTTTTAGCCCACCTCCCCCCCCCCCGATCTGGATAGGGTTAAGCCGCATTGCGTTAACGATGGTACAAAACTTACAGAAATTATTGTCTATTACCCCTTACATTTGGGCGTATATGGGCTTTCATGACACTATTTGATATACGAATACTTTGTCGTATCTTGTGTCTTTCAAAATAAATTGGATGCTCTTATGACCAACTGCAGTGCTAGCGAAATGTTTGCGTTCAACCATACTGATACTTCGACGCCAAATGGCGTAAACAGTGCTTTTTCTTTGTAGACAGGCGCTATTCATTTTCATTCATTCAATACCATTGTAAAGTCTGTGCCGAGGTCTGACTCATTCTACCGAAATTCATTCTTCAGCAATCCCTAGCGGCGCCTATGTACATAGCTATAATGTTTCTAGAATATATACTTGTACATTTTCTATTTTTTTCTACGTTTTCCTACGTTTGTTTTTGTTTCATATGGTCCGGTTATCGCCTGAAATAACGAAAAAGGTACGTACCACAGTAACAAAATTAAGTTGGGGTTTCCCAAAACCCAAAACGTAAATTTAAGAAAAAAACGTAAAAATATGCACTGGTGGAATATAGGATATGTCAAATACATTAGCAAAAAATCATATTGAATTAATTATTTGAAAATTGTCTATTTTCAGAATATAAAGGACAAGAATAATCAACAAGTACCGTTTTTGGCATTCATAAGAGCAGCAACTGATAACAGAAAAGAATGGCAGAATAGACACTGGATTCCTGTTTCAGATGCTTGCACCCCTTGTAAGGTATTTATGAATTGTTATAATCGTCAAAAATAAAATCAATGTATATCCAAACACTACCCCTTATCCGACTTGTAGATTTTGATACTCATCATAGCATATGCAATGTAAGTGCTCCCTGATCTCTTTTTTTGCCATAAACATACCTTTGTCGTGATTATTATTCATGAAATACCCGATTAATATAAATAATCCTCATACGTCAACTAAGATTTTTTAAATCCATGCAAAATCTATAATAATAAACTTACCTTAACATTATCATATTATATTATTGCTTAAAAACATTGATACAATAACAATGCTATGGTATAAATGGTAATTGGAAAACTGTCAAATTTATGTAAAAATATATGTTAAAAAATTCAAGACTTAATTTTTCAACGTGTGGAAGTCTGCCACCATGACATACACATAAAGTTACCCTTGTAAAATTACCTACAAAGATATTAACTGTTTACTATTTGTTTGGCATTGTTTTCTGATATATTTATTCATCGATCCATCAGCAACATTGTCACATATTTGTGTAAATGATAAATTTATGGTCATGGACCATTCTCAACAATTGTACCACAAAATAGTTAGTGAATTTTAATCTTTGTTGTCCATAAATATTAACATCCCTTGTAATCTTATGTTGCATTTTACATTGTTAAATGTTCATATTTATGCTACTTTAAAGACATATTTGATCAGAAACCAAAACGGTGGACAACGTCATTAGCAACCGTTAAATCTGGTTATGTGTCTTTACACAAATTCCATGTCAATTTGTCACTTAAAATTGATATCAGTGCCGTTGCCATTGGCAAATATTTGGAAGACTCAAATATTAGTAAAAAGACATTAATAGTCAATTTTTCTAAACATCTTTAAGCAGAACGGAAATTCCCGATTTAGACGGTTTAGCCACAAACAATGTATTATGACGTTATGATTACTTTATATTACCAAACGTATCTTAAAAAGGTAAAACGAAGAGAAGAATATTCTTTGCGATTTTTTCCATTATAGCCCAAGCCTATCTCGGATACAGGAATCCCCCCAAAGGCCAGCCAAGATTGGGTTACAGAGATTTAAAAAAAGAAAACTTCATTCAAAATGATCCATGCCAATCATTCTTTTTGCAAATTAGGAAATCTATTGCATAATATGCAGACCACAAACTAAGCTCTTTTATCTTTTAACTTTTCGTTTTTGTCAACGACTTTCTTTTCAACGCTCTAACCGTACGTAGTAGGCCAATGAATCGCCGTTTATTCACCGTGCCGAACATCCTGGGCGAAAGTTTCGCGTATGACCCGAAATGTACTCGAGACCACCCAGGCAATTGCGAACCAGCCGACCAGCTAGCTGGCTTAAGGGGTGACTAAAAGAACAGTCCGACGCTGACGTGGGCGTTTTATGGTCATAGCGGGTTTCCATTACCCGGTTTCTCAGTTCCTTGCTCAACAACAATTGCTAGGCCTAAAGCCAGTGAATTAAGAAAAAAAGCAACAAAAAAAAAAAAATTACGAACAACACTGATTTAATACCCAAATAATATTGTTTCATGTAGAATGTGTAATTACATTATTCCTTCAGATTAACCCTACCAGCTTTAATCATATATAGTAAATAATAAAATACTACATTAAATTTGTTTTTCTAGATTCACTATGACTACATAGCACACACAGAGACGCTAGCTGATGACCTGCGTCTCTTTCTCCGGAAAGTGGGAGTCACAAATCGGGATGACATACTGCCACAGACAAAAAAAAGAGGAGCAGAGAAAAAACTTCGGAACCTCTTCGCATTAATTCCATTAGAAGATTTGAGAAGAGTTGCAAGAAAGTTTAAAGCTGACTTTGAGATGTTCGGATATTCCTATGAAGAAGAAGTATTAAAGTTATCGCAGCCTTAGTTGTTTACAGAGAGCTCGCTATATCTTGATAATATACAACACATTGTCAAAGATTATTGTCAAAACATATTTTTCGCTTTAGCTCTCTGAAATCATTACTTATTTGTATTTTAGGATGTTTTATTAGATAACTCGTATTACATGTATAACTCGTTGTTTTATGGGGCATATTTTTGGCCAATAAATATTTCACTGCTTAGTAGTTATATAGAAAATATGGAAATACCCCCTTAAATTTGATTACTGTTCAATTTACATTTGTGACAAAGTAATAAGGGATAAAGATTTACATTATGTACGTTGAGAGCAAATGTGTGTTGTTGTTGGCATCCGTCTGCATCCGTCTTTTTGATCAAAACTTCTTGTTGCCATGGTAACGGGCAAATTAAGTTTAATGGCCATTTTGCCAAAGTTTTGGATCTAAAAACAGGGAAATCAGTCTATTTCACGGCATTGTCTTCCCAACACCTTTAAACCTATCGTTAAAACAAAACCAGATCTAAATAGACCAACATTTTGTCTTTGTTGAAATTTTCAACATTTTTGCTCTTGGGCAGCCTAAAAACAATGCGATGTTTCAAGCTTAAAAAAATTGAATTTTTTGGGCAAATTTTGAAACGCTGTAAGTGCCACTCTGCTAATTTTTTTTAGCTTGAAATTTGTACCGCATATAGATAATTTGATTATCTATTAATTGCATTATTGCGAAATTTGTGGTCTTGTGTAGTTGTCATGTGGTTGTCCCTGAAATTAATTCAGTTTTGTTGTTTTTGCGAAAATTGTGAACTTTAGCCATGTTCAAAGTACTCTACGCGACGAAGTAAAATAGGATTCTGCTTCAACTTCTAGTCAAAGTTAGATCCTTCAGACATTTGCTCTTAAGAATTAATAAACATTATTATTAGGAAAACATTATTTCATTTGCAGCACACTGCCGCAAAACGTATATAGAAAAGAATTGCAATTATGATGTTGGAATGTAGGAATGAATAAGGCATTGATTTGTGAAAATTAATTTTATCATCATTTTGGTAGTCATTGCCGACAAAAGACTTGGGAGACCAACAATGTATTTTTTATAGCTAACGTTTTGTTTATTACCTAGTACAATGTATTTTTTTTGTAATTTTGATAACGTTATGACGTAATATGAACAAGTAATTATATATATTACGTCATGATGTCATATTTGGGCTAAAGCCGTCTAGATAAGGAATTTTCGCTATACATGTATACAAAGTCTTCTGGCTAAGCATGCACAACTAGAAATCCTTGCTGCTGAGAGAAAAGTCGACATAACAGGGTTAACCGAAACTCAGCTGTGTGACGACTTTCCAGACGATACTATAAAAATACCCGGATATGTGCTCCTCAGAAGGGATAGGGGTTCTAGGCATGCTAGCGATATGACCTTTAATATCATGGACTCCATCGCATTAAAGGAAAGGAGCAACAACAACAAAATTGGAATTTTAACTTTGGTTAATTATTTTTTCTGATGTATCTGCTTTAATTTTAATGTATCATATATCAATAACATGCTTGTGTGATGCCCTTCCATATGGTTACAGACTCATTATGATTGTGAACTCTCGAAACGAGCACAGGGCCTTCGTACTTGAGGGGTCACCAAAAAAGTACCCACATTTGACTGTTTGTGTAAAACGCTGTTTCGTCCTGCTGGTATCGGTGGGTGTGTCAGTTAGTCAACCAATCCCTTTTTCACGTCGTGTTTGGTAAACGGAACATACACGTTTGTTTTAGCACATTTGTGTAGAGATTATCTACCCTTTCGGCAATTTAATGGCTGAATCAAAGCGTGGAGGCGGCAAGGAGAACTGCACAATGACACGACCGGATTAACTTTCAGCGCTTGGTAGTTGAGGCAGCGTCACACAGAGCAAGGGCCATAGCAGACCAAAGCAAAGATGCGATGCTGGAGTACAGTCATAGGATTGGATAGCCTTCCTACGGTTACCGCAGCACTCAATTGAACACCTCTTTGTTCAGATTGTTAGCTTGACTAAAGAGTAACAGTGCCTTTGATTAATATGTCATGTTTATTCAACTTACATTCATTCACAAGTAAGAAAGAACGTCGACGGAAGAAAATCGCCTGAATGTAATTTCGGCACTTTATTTTTTTAAAGACTTCATAGTAAATTTCGAGAGAGTCCCGTGGTTAACGATGCCTGTATTTGAGTTTGTATTGGACATGTGGTCTGCCTGAAAATCTCTTTTTGAAAGAGTTTGTAATTAACATTACCCAATTAAGAAGTTCAAGGTCAAAGGAACTGAACGGTCACCCTTGCTCTCCGACAATATTCGGGAGATTATGTCCCTGCGTGACCAGACGAGATGCACGGGCGAACGAACGGGGAATGTGAAGGACTTGGAAGCCTGCAGGCACATGAGAAATCACACAAAAGACTGTTTGTCTCAAGAACGTTTAGCCATTACACCGAGGAGATAAACAAGGGCTCAACTAAGAATATGTGAAAATTCCTCAAGTCTCTTTTTGGTAAATCCAAGTCCAGCGGCATTCTAAGCATGAAGGACGACACGGGAGAGACGAGCTACTCCCCGGATATAGCCAACAAATTGAACAACTAATTTTTGGGACAGTAGCTGAAAAGCTGGCTAAATCTATCAAGAGAATCATGTCATCTTTTAGCCCCTTGTCTGCGTAAGAAGATCCCTAGCTCGTTTCTCTTTCAAGATAACAACAGCAGACTTTGTCAAACAGGAGCTCAAACTCCTAAATTCAAACAAAGCTACTGGCCTCGACCATCTCAATAACAGGCTTTGAATGCTGCGACCAAGGTGATCGCCACATATTTACAACCAGCTTGAATGAATCACTGAAAAAAATATTAGTTTCCGGAGGATTGGAAGGGAGCGAGGGTAACACCGATTCACAAGGTTTACCAAACAATTACAGTATTTTTCCGGCTGTGTCTAAAATTCTGAAGAGGGCTGTGCATATTCAGCTTTACTGTACTGAAAACAACCCACTTTCTGAGGTTCAATCAGGTTTTAGACCTAAACACCCTAGCGGAGGCCGCCCTAAGATGCTTTCTGCCCTAAGATGCCACGGATGTTATGCAAATCTTATTATTCATAAGTTTGCCGTGTTTGTTGCCACTGAGTATGATGATTAGAAAGGTAAGTAAACCAAGTTTAACACGACAGTCGGTTGCTAGGGTATTCTTTCCCGTTGCTATGCGAGTTCGACAGAGTATCGGGTTACAAAAGGCCTATTATTTGCAAACCGTAAAAAATTTCAAAATAAAGAAAATGTTCTCACAAGGAAAATGTATTCAAAATAAGATTAAATTCGCAATTTTAGATAGTTTAAATCTTCCCGTTTAAATTGAGATAGTTGTTTTGTTTCGATTTTGCTTCCAAAGACGATTATTTTCTGTTTCAAGGATGGCCTTTAATTTGACCATATTCTTGATATTCTTGGCAAGTGCTATGGAAAATTCTCGATTTTTGTCTTTTTCGTCATCTGAGAGGTTCCACACATCCCTCCATGGCGAGTAGCTTCTGGATCTTTTTCCTTTTCCTTGCTGGCAGTAGCAGTGACTGCTAGCAGAGGTGTACCTGTTAGTAGGCAATGCAGCTCTCCTAACTCAGAAAAACACTCCCTGAACGGTGTATCACTGCCAGCATCTTCTCCTGCTTGGCCCCTCAAATAAGACAATACAGAAAAAAAAGGAATTCTTGGGTGCACATTCAGCACTTACATTTTAGGTCGAACAGTTGGTATGATGTGAGAAGAAGACATGGGCATAACTTGCTACATATTACACATTTTGGGTAGCTAACTATTATCTATAAGCCCAGGAAAAAATGTTGTGTTCCCTACCTACCCTAGAAAAAAACTGCTGACCCCATTTTTTGTGGGGGGGGGGGCAGTGGAGTCACATAACTTCCAGTTAGAATCTATTCAGCCTTCTTTCTATTGAAGTAAAAACTACTTGCTTGTCCTACCGACCCTAATATTTTCAGGACTGAAACAGGAGACACAACAGTTTTTCTCTAGACCTAAGGTTTGGGAACCATACATATATATATGTGTTGACATTGGGCAAATGATTTAAAATTGTAGCTACTAGAGAACTTCAAATCATATTTGAATACCTTCAAATTACATTGAAAGGTAATTTCTATATCTGAAATGGATATTAATCGCAAAACAATTCGGTTTACTTTTTTTTTGCTTGATTGAATTGATTCCCCCATATATCCATGATTCATCATTATCCATAGTTCAACCGTTCCAACTGTGCCAAAAGTGTGACTTACCACTGGACAACAGTAAGCGCTTCGTCGACCACAACCAGTCCAACACGACCCTTGTACGCTTCAGATCGTAACATCCTTCTGAATATGTGGTCGTTGAGAATTGTATTTGTATTACAGTTTCACTAGTCTATTTGGGAAAGTTTGACATGAGAAGGTGTGAATAATTCTATATCAAAATGTATGCAAAAGATCGTTAAGTCAACATTTTGCTCTTACCAAATCCGACCGGGGAGGACATTTTTAATACCGTACCAAATAAATGTAACATAGCTCCTGCACGACTTACTTTAGGGCCACCAGAATTGGTATCTTTTCAGAAAATATCATAGTAAATAATTCAAGTGAATGAGTGAATTCAAGTGTAAGTTCATCATTTCTCATGCTGCCATGGCAACGGAAGTCGTACGGGCTTATTCTTTATAAAATAAGTTAGGTTTTAACAGTTAAGTTTTGAAATGTTCTTGACAACAACATTTGTTTATGACATCTACGTCAAGTTCACTATTCAATGCTCACTTTTAATGTACTTCAATATGATGACGTCATCGGTCAAAATTCCAACATGGCAGCTCATATTACATAAATGACATCATAATGACTTTATATAACATGATACTGACAAAAAAAATTATCTTACTTTTTCATATGTTAATGTCATTTTTCATGTTGCCATGACAACGTAGTTCTGACAGGAATATTCAATGCAAAATTTTCTAATTTTGGCTTGAACATTCAAGTTTTACATTTTTCTTGGCAAACCACACTTGTTCATGACATCTTCTAACGTAAATTCTATGATCCAATATTCATAATTCATGCTAATTTGATAATGTCATCTGTCAAAATACAATATATGCTAGATGACGTCATAACATCGTCAAATAACATGATAATGACACAAAGGTTGTTGCCATAAATTCGTTTCACATGCATATCAATCTCTAAAATTCCGTGATCATACGATGAGTTGTTTAGGTGTGGGTCTCAAAAGTTTGTTTAAGAAAATACTGCGGTCAATTTTGACCCCACAGGACCATGCATAGACTTTCCAGGATAACTTAACCCTATTCAGACCGGGCTTTTTGGTCATCCCTGGACCGGGGGGTGGGGCTTTTGAGGCCCTCCACTTCTAAGTCCTATAACTCTAAGACGACGTGCCATAGGGCCATCAAATTTTTTAGGACATGATATCAACATAATATCTGACAAGTATATGGCGTTTGACGTTACGCTGGAGTACGATGACGTAATTATGACGTCATCAATTTGATTATATTGGCCGAACCCATGAAAAAAGGGTATTCTCAGAAAACTTCAAGTTATGCTACAAAAATGTAGCAACAAGTGCAGATAACAGAATAATAAATGTTTATACCGACTTTTGTTGCCAATAGCAACATCAATGACGTCAAAATGACGTCATAAAATGACGTCATGCACATCTCATATACGAGTTGGGCTTCTAGGTATTATATCCACCACATTGAATTTTTAAAAATACTTTTTTTGCAACAAATAATGACAAAGGGCAATGGAAATAGACTAAATTCATTCATTTAGATGGTTTTTGATGGAAAAATACCAGGTGGTTACAAATTTGAAGGGATGATTTGCTTGTTAGTCTTGATCCGGCCATACGGTCCACCATCTTGGATTTGGACTGATGACGTCATCAAATTAGCATAATTTATGCACATATAATTATGAAAGATATGCTAAATAATATTAAAGTTTATTTATGTAACAAAATAGCAGTAATATAGCAATAAATATGAAAAATACATTGTTAGAACCAAAAATAGTGATTTTTGGCAAAACTGCCTGTCAACAAACGGTTGCCATGGCAACACGAAAAAATGGAAAATTTGTCAAACTTCGTAAAATTGTTGCCAACAATACTTTAGGAAAACTCAACAAGTTTGGTGGCTCTAGCGTTAGCCGTTCTGGCGTTAAAGGACATCAAAGTAAGCGCGGGCCTCAAAAGCCACCCCCCCCCCCACCTCAATAGGGTTAATGAACAATTAGCCAATCTCGGTAAAAACGTATGAGAAGTTATAAGATATACACACAAACAAACTCATGGGAGGAAATTTGTTTTCGACCAGAAATGCGATAATGGCACATATTAATACGCCTGGGGTCAGTTTCGACCCAATACGGTGGTTTGAGGGTTAAAAGTAAAAAGCCCCCAAATTCCAGATGGATGATGGAGCATTAGTACCTTTAGACAGACTTACCACTAAGCTCACAAGGGCGTGTATAGCAGATTGACCATACAGACTTTTGTGTATTATGTTTCCCAGAAAGGAAACATTCTTTTTTTTACGTTCGTTGTCATCTTTTTCCCGGATGCAATCAAAACTCAGAGCTTTAACATGCTCTCCACGTTTCCAGCTTTTTGGTTGGCCGAACATTTGCTTTTCTCGGTGATACGTCAATGGTGGACCTATTAGTGGGCAGAACCGGGATGCAATGAAAACGCAGAAGACAAAAATAGAGAGGGACAGAAGCGAACTGGTCATTCGGTCGACCAAGAAGGCGTTCCAGGAAGAAGTTGGCCATGGAACAAGCCATGACCTACATCTCCATACCTCTTAAAACATGTAAAATATGTGTTGAAAGTGGTGTACTGTTCAGTGCATCGTGAATCCCAACCATTTTAGCAGCTTTGACCCAAGTTCGAGTCAACACTTGTCCTTTTGACCTTTTTAATCATCCATTTGATATAGGAATACTTCCGCCTTGCAACCAGAACCATCAAAACCCACCTTTTGGACTTTCTGTTCTGCATTTGCGTTCATTTAAAAATTATTGATGAATAAATAAAATGTTGTTATATAATTCTATTAGAATAGATAATAAGCTTGTTATTCTTCATCTCGTTATATGTTACGATACCGTGAATGTTGGACAATAACACTTAAGTAAGCATGATTTATAAAACTTTTTGAACCGCTAAATTACAGGTAAGAATTTTGTTAGGGGTATCTTTAGATAGAGTCGATTCCATGATACCTCGCGGGTTTTCTAAATACATTTTAATAGGTTCAGATTATTGTCTAATTGTTGTAAACTTTGAAAATGGTTCTTTTATTATTCTAAAAAGTGCTAAGAACGCAGGGACATCAATTCGAAATAGATCTTTATATTGACAAAAAATTCAAATCATGTTGTCAAAATCTGTCTTTGTTTAAGATCTCTTAGAAACGTACATCGGCTTTCGAAACAATTCGAAATTTTTATTGACACGCTAATCCCCTCGCCACATGCACACTCGGCTTCAGCTTATTTTTAGACAGGGCAGCGCAGCGGGAAGCGCGACTGCCTGGGTCCTGCCTGGCTCCGGCGTGCTATGAATTGGGCCGGCCGACCGGCAGCACATAGCACCGTAGCGGGGAGGTCCCCATGGTACGGTTCTCAGGCCAGTGTAGCGCGGTAAACAAGATCAAAGCAATGTTTGACGTGTTTTTATTTTGTATCGTCTCACCGCCCAAGCAAGAAAAAAGTGGTACATCTAGTCACTCTACAAAATAGAAGCCCGACAAAAAACGCCTAAACACACGTCAAAAACAGCCGATTTAATGCAGCAGTCTTTTGAGTTCAGGAATGTTCCTATAGGTTACATGTCTATGTTCCGAAATCTCTATGCTCCGAAATCTCTATGTTCCTAAATCTCTATGTTCCGAAATTTCTATGTTCCGAAATATATAATCATGTACATATAACGTGGATGGTGTTTAAGTCTATAGTAACTCGTACTAAGCTCATGCCCACAAATTAAGGTTCCGATACCCTTCTTGAACGCCGACCCGATTCCGCACAGTTTTCTAACCGCAATTTATCTGGTCTCGTGTATAATGCGGATAATCGCATGTATATTTTAAAATAATGTTTCCTTTGTATGCATATATCATTATATTTAGTTATTGGTTTATGTAACTTGTTATTAATATATATTTTTTATGATTGAGAGTATATTTTTATTCTTCGTCAAAAGTTTCGATGCCATGCTATCAAGGTGGTGCGAGGTCATTACAGGTCACTAAATGGCGCTTCCCAAGTTTGACGAAAATTCGTCTGACAATACGATGGAGTTGGAGTTCGTCCACCCAAATTGTAGAAAATGAGAATTAAAAGGCGAAGGTATTTGATCAAAGAATATGAAACGCCGCCATTGTCCGTGTTAGATACTTGTAGGCTGTTAATCGCCGTGAGCCAGGCCGGAGCTAGCCTGTTCCTCCCCAACGATCGCTCACTTCGTCGGCCGCCTGCATACATGTAGTATATCGGAATATAATATATCACAGGCTTCAGGAACCATTTATATAGAGATTTCGGAACATAGAGATTTTGGAACATAGAGATTTCGGAACATAGAGATTTCGGAACATAGAGATTTCGGAACATAGAGATTTCGGAACATAGAGCGGTCACCGTAAAATTCGTTTTTATTATCGGGCCGCCTCCTGGTCGACTGAGGAGCCAGCAGTCCTGAAATCGCAGTCCTGAAATGTGTCAGGAGATCCAGTGGAAATGTCATAGCATGGCATTTATCGGGATACAATGTTTTCAGAGGCATTTCCCAAGTCATGACAGAACCCAGCTTCAATAAGACATTGGTTCAATTTCAATCCTCTCGCCCGTTGCCAAACTCGCGCCTGGTACACACAGACACGGACGCAGTGGTAACCCAGAGTAATCTATACCACCCAATCTCTGGAGGTCTTCAAGTTAAAGTCAAAATTAGCAAAAATGCTAGTCTCCGAGCAGATGTGTCAGCTGGATGGAAAAAACATAGAAAAACAAGTTGCCATGGAACTTCAGTCACTCTTTTGCAGTCTATCGTAGTCTCTAGCAGACGTGTCAGCTGGACGACAAAAGAGAAAAAAATATAGACAAATAAGTTGCCACGGGATATCAGTCAGTGCTGTCTTTGAAGTCCGCTAATGAGTTTCTAATAGGTGCCAAGTATTTCTATTGCTTTTGCAAGTGGATCGTGACAGAACAGTGGAGCCCATGATCAGGAAGTGCCTAATCCGTCATGAAAATTTGTTTTGTCCTAGCTACCGGGCCGTACTCTCAAAGCAGCATTTGCAAATGCACACCCTTGACCTAGTACCCTTGGTCAGCTACACTCCTTGGCCAACTTCCATCAATCAATCAAAAAT
Source organism: Branchiostoma floridae (assembly GCF_000003815.2). Classification (NCBI taxonomy): domain Eukaryota; kingdom Metazoa; phylum Chordata; class Leptocardii; order Amphioxiformes; family Branchiostomatidae; genus Branchiostoma; species Branchiostoma floridae. Next base: position 30,846,198 of record NC_049979.1, read on the forward strand.
GGTTTATTAGTAAAACAAAGTACTGGCAGCCAGGGGCTATATTGTGACTTGTTGTACATTACAATCTCTGCTTACGTAATATAGTTAACATACAGAATCAACTTCTAGCAACAACTTTGATACTATCTTATGCCACCGTAGGATCTGCTTGGAGATTACTGAACTCATCTGTTTACTCCAATGCCAATTAACTCCTTCTAGGCTATTATTCATATCTTGGCCAAAGTCCCCTATTATCCTCATATATTTCCTCATATATTTCCTCACTTAAGCGCTGACAAATTAATATTTCTCGTGCGTTTTGACAAACCGACTGTTACCATAAACCCATACAGTTGGATAAGAACATATATGTTCTGTCTATGCTGTAACCTGTGCTTAGCTCTGTGGGCAAAAATGTACAATAAAGGTCTTCATTCACAAATCCTTTTGCCAGGCGTTAGTGGGTGTAAAAACAGCTGGAGACGAACATCTGCTTGGACAGTATCCCTTTGTTTGTTTACATTGCAACATATGGAAATGTTGCTGAAGATGCTGATGGGCAGATACAGGACCTTGATAAGGTACGCACGGGCACTTTAAGGCCTGTGACAATTTTGGTCGAACATGAAACCCGAACCACTGCGTGACCTCAGGTAACCCCGCCGGGCCGGAGCGTTTTTAGAACGGTCCAATGTCAGTACCTAATGTTACATTGCGAAAACAGGAACTTACGATGCACGGGCCACACTAACTACTTTTCTTGAGACTTATTAATGTTGAATGTTAAAGATATTGATCTAGTATTTATCGAATATCGGCATAACTAGAAGCGGTTAACAAAAGGGCACCCCCGCGAGAGCTGCAAGTGGTACAGTCCGAACATGAGTTCCGACCTCCCGGGGTGTGGAGTGGCGGGAAAACAGCGAGGCGCTCATACTTCAAGGAAACAGCAAAATAATGCTATAAATCGGTATTTCTAGCCCAAAATGATTGTATGGCAGTTGACTGATGCCTTATAAGGCTAACTGCTTGCGAAATTTCGCATTGATACAACAGCGATTTAACAGATACAGACATAAAACATTCATATTTTACTATCGGTTAACGCTACGTACAGTCAAACATGTCTTACTTGGGCGCAGTTCTTGTAGGGTAAGTAATGTTTCGTCGGCCCCTGCCCACATCAGGGCACCAGTTTTATTACGAGTTTTGGGCAGATTTAGGTTCATTAAGCCTTAGACCTTCAGAAATCAAGCGGGTCTTCTTGCAATATGTTTGATTTCCGTAGCTGTATTGATATTTGTACGAAAAATACCAAAAAATTGTCAAAAAATTCTGTTTTTGCCCCAAAATTGAGCCTTACCTAGGTATAGCGGCAAGATCCCCAGGCATATTAGATATCACAGAGATATAATCTATCACTCCAGAAAATATGACTCAGTTAGACAATCATTTCATAGTGGGCACAGACCCATTTTAATAGCATCCCTATTTTTTACCAAAAAATGTTTTTTTAAACCCAAAATATTGAGGATGCACAATTTTCTTGTCATCATATTTTGAATATGGGTGAATTACGTTAACTGGCCAAAAATTGTTGAAAAAAGATGGTTACATCAAAAGTTATGGCCATATAACTGCTCGACTGAGAATCTACAGGTGTCACATGCCTTAAACTGCCTGTGCGATCTGTTTGTTTTGTGTTCTTCTGTTCTGATGTGCTTATCCGTATGTCCAGTCGCAAGGCCTTCTTGTTTGAGACCTGTTCAAAGAAATGTTTTATTTGTTCGGCTGGGTCTCGCTAGATCAAGTTCTCACGGTACAGGCAAGGTGGTCACTGACTGTACAGGTTGGCACCGTCATGAGCAAGGTGTGAAGAATGTGTTGTTTTCCTTTTTACAAGGCAATAAACAGCACACCACCCCCACCAGACGCCCAGTACCAGTTAGTACCTACAGAGGGGGGTCTCTGTCGGGGTCTTTGCATTTTTGTATATTTAGAAAGATCACTGTCAGTCTTGTGACTACACCGCTACCGTCCTGACATCATTGTGACTGTTCCGACTCTTCCTTCGCGCTGCGACCGTATCTCTTTCTTCCGTCATGGAGAGGAAAGAATACCAGTGCAAGAAGTGCCGTTTACACGGTGTGGACGTGCCCCTCAAGGGCCACAAGGGAACTTGCCCCTGGGAAGAGTGCTTCTGCGACAAGTGCCAGCAGGTCAGCAGCTATAGGAGACAACATATGCTGGACGGTCGGAGGAACGGTAGTGAAAACGAGCTGACAGCCGCCGACGTAATTGGCATCGCCAATCGTCACAGGAAAGTCCCCGAGACTCTCAGCGCAACAAAGAGGGTCGCCCAGAAGCAGCAGGCAAGGGGCGTGAGGAATGAACCGATGTATGCGATAATGAACCGGTCCATGGTGGAGTTGGCAGGAACGACACCGACCGGCAACCCAGTCCACCACTTGCGGAACGCGATGTCGGACTTTACTGCGACCAAACAGGCGACGTCCAAGACCAAGGGGGCGGGGAGTAAGTACACCTACACCTCGACGGAGATGTACAAGGGGTATCCTCCCCGCCAGGCAGACGACGGCGCGGGTCCCAGCAGCAGGAGTCATCCTTGGGAGGATGACTACCGCAGTCCAAGCTCATCTTGCGCCCCAACCTCAGCTCGCGCCCCGACCTCAGCTCGCGCCCCTACCTCAGCTCGCGCCCCGACCTCAGCTCGCGCCCCGACCTCAGCTCGCGCCCCGACCTCAGCTCGCGCCCCGACCTCAGCTCGCGCCCCGACCTCAGCTCGCGCCCCGACCTCAGCTCGCGCCCCGACCTCAGCTCGCGCCCCGACCTCAGCTCGCGCCCCGACCTCAGCTGACGTCGAAAACGATGTCAGAACGCTGATGGAATTGTTTCCGGGCGCCCAGGACAGTCTGGGCCAGAACGCCCTGATGGACATCAGGGCCGGCTCCGACACCATGGAGAGTGCCGTGGATCGCATTATTAGTATTCTACAACCGAATACACCCTCGCCGGAGCGCAAGTGCCCATCCAGAGTGTCGAAGCTGACCACCATGTTCCCTCAGGTGAGTGTATAAATATTTATGCGTCCATCATTTATGCTAGACAACTTGTAGAGATAACAAAACTTCGTCGTTTTTCGCACGCGACCATCAATTTGGCAGTGCCCAGACAAATCAGCGTAAGTCAGGGCCAAAGGAAGTTACCTCATAATTGGATTAGGTTCACACGTTTACTCGAAAAATTGGTCCTGGTTTTATTAACTGGAAGCGGGCAAGGAAAGGTGCAAATAGTTTCTCTCTTTTGTTTGAGTCGAGCATTTTCTGTGCTGTTTTCGTTGTCATTTATGTCAATGTGAAAGCTAGTACTTCCGGCAGGTTATTTAGAGAACTTTAGCCACGTTGTTGAATCGTTCGCGAATAATCGTTTCACTACCAAAAGTAATAACCAGTCGTGCTTTTAAATTTGTACCGTTTTCATTATGTTTGCCGGTCACCAAAAAAACTAGAAATCCCGACAAACCGCCGAAAACATGTTAAGAATAGCCGGAGCCGAACCTCTCTTTGGAGAGCATCCATCAATAATGCCATATTCCGGGCGTTCATTCGTTAATCTCCAAGCAGACGTCGTTTCGTCCGAGTACCAGTGCTGCACGTGTGTACTTGATTGCCTGGTATTAGAGCTCCCGAGTGTCTTCTGTACATGCAGATAGGACAGAACAGACTAGGGAACTGTAATACCAGGCACAGGTTTCATAAGAAAGAATATGTCTTTAAAATGTTGGCAAAGACATACGTAAAACATTAAAACCACGTCAGTCCTACTCTCCAAGCAGTTTGCAGAGAGAATTGTGACATACTTGACATAGTCTAATTATATATAAGCCGCGTTTTTTTTCGTCCAACAACATCCGCACAGCAACCTCTGCCTCCAGAGTACTAGTATCAGTCCCATCTTTTTTGGGAAATAATGTGTTTGTCGTTCCAGTGGCCGTTATTGTGTTTGGAGTCGATTATTGGAAGCTACGTTCAGGAATCGCAAGCTGTAGCACAAGAACTTAAAAACTTTTTCATTTCACCCATTTCAAGAACCTGATCGTGAATTGACATTAATTACTGTCTACACCTTTGTTTTTCATCTGCAGGTTTCCAAGGTTCTGCTTAGGAAGATCAGCCAGCAGGCTGAGAACACCCCGGCGGCAGAAGAGACCGTCAGGCGGCTGTTCACCTCACCCCAGGGCAGGGACGCGGAGATTCGGCCGACGCCATCCTGCCACAACACACCGCGAGTCAAGCGGAGGAAGCTTTTCGGAAGGAAGGAAACCGAACCCCAAAGTCTGACCATCCGGCGGGGATCCTAAACTTCAACAAAGACGTGGGCAGGGCACGGCAGGCGGCAGATCTGGCAGAGGACACATCAGGTGGAACAACCTACACCATTGGCATCGCGGGCGCTGACTCACGCCAGACTCCCATCAAAAAGAGAGTTGTTGCCTGTAAAGTGTGTGGCAACAAATGCGACAAGCGAGACAACTTTTGTCGCAAGTGTGGCAACATCCTGTCCAACCGCCATGAGCGATATTTGACTTTATACCGTAGTAGAGTAGAGTAGAGCAGATTAGAGTAGAGTCTCTTCGTCCAGGTAGGAAACGGCTGGTTCAAAAGTGATGTCATGTCTTTCTGGAGTCTATT
>NC_049979.1:30850991-30859794 GCF_000003815.2 Branchiostoma floridae
CAGTTGACTACTCTCTACTTATTTACGGTATGTGTCTTTCTGATTAATCAACTAGACTGAAGTATCAATTACACAGCTTTAAATATATATCTTCATTCAGAGGTTCAGCTCCCGCGGCAGCGATACTTAAAGATAAAGTCACAAAATCAGCCAAAAACAACCACATCTGAACCTCTGTTTGGCGAGTACTTTGTACGGCGATGCAGGAAAAATGTAACTAGAGACTGTCTGGCCCCATGACTACCCGCCTTCCACCGTGCTGAATGCCGGTTTAGACATTTCTTAGCCAGGAAAAATCGGAATCTGTGCAAAATAAAGAAAATATATTATTCCAAGATCAAGTAACTACAAATATTGCTTAATTTCTTGAAAGTCAAACAAGTATGAGACTATTCAAACTCTAAATGATATACTGATTTTAGTGCTGGCAGGAAACGAAATGGGAACCAAACAGAACAGAACAGAACTTGCGAACATAACGTATATTAGTAGCCTTCGGAAGCTTTGGTTAGCGACTACTTTCCAAGCAGAGGTTCGGCTCGGGACTTTTTAACGTGTTTTATCAGGCGCTTTCAGTGGGCTTTATAGGTTGTACCCTTTCTTTGCAAAATAGAAACCCTGATACAAACCCATAACAAAAGTAAAACAAAAACCGGAGCCGACTGCTTGAAGAAGTGGTAGCGACCGTTGAAACGAGGTAAAACCAACAAGGCCGGACTCTACCCTCCTTGACCCCCACCGGGCTCTTGGGGCATTGGCGAAAGTTGTTTAGGGTAGGGTTGTGACGGGGGAGGGCGATTCGTGAATTTTGCCGGGAGCTGGAGGCGATTTGTGGTCAGACTAATCACCTCCCAGCATATATTCCTTTCCCGGCATAAGAACCTTCATGGTTGAAAATCGTGAATCGCCCTCCCTCGTCACAACCCTACCTAATAAAAAAAACTTGCACCAAAAACTACACCAATGTCCACGGATCAATGAAGGAGGCTAGCCGGACTTTAGGTACTCGAAACTGAACACGGAAATATAAATGGAAACATAATTTGTGTCACGTTTTGTTGAGTAATGTTCGTGTGTCCGTGCAGAAATTCATTCCCAGTATCAGGTCACTCGTCATCTTCACTGGTACATTTTTGATTTTCTGTGGGTGGGAAGATTCATGGTAAAACAACTAAAGTGAAATTTTAAATGATTCTATTCTTGTAACATTTAATTATATACATTTACGTATATTCAGACGGGTGCAGTCTACTATAAATTGGACTGTTTTCCTAGAAATTATATACCTGATTGGAGAAAACGCGTTGTGTACATGCGAAGTGGAAATAGTATCAAATGTCACTTGCCTGGCCCTTGGAAAGTATTAAATTAGACGGGATCAGAGTTTACATAACCCGATTTCTTTCGACCTAATTTTTTTCTTCACCATAACCTGCAAAAGTAATAAAATGCAACTGTCTACTTGTCGAAGTCAGATTATACCTGACAGGGTCATCCCCTCAAGTGCGAAAGTTTTGATCCGGCGGTGATATCGCACAGCGGTGCGAAATATCTATAGTATTTAATTTCGAGGCGATACATGAAAACATGCGCAACATATATATATACATGGAAATTCCGTTAGACCGGGAGACTTCAAGAAAGAGTACAAAATAGAAAACCCGATAAAAACGACTAAAAAACGCAAAAAAAAACATCCGGAGACCGGAGCCTAAAAGCGGTGATCGAAATACTTCTTTTATGCAACGCGCCCAGGTGGCATTCTGAGACAAAAGCCAGGCTGTGCCATCAACACGTCAGGTTGCACTTTCAAAGTGCTGTCTTCAGATCAGCTAGAGTCTCTATTGATCCATTAGCTTTTCTTCCAGTTGCATGTAGACCTAAGTACTTATGTTTTATATTTTCTAGAAATAAAGACAAGAGCTTTTAAACAGCATGTTGTATTAAAAAATACTGCCTTCCCCTCAGGTTTCTTTGGGTGCAAAGTGACCTAGAGTGACCTACATTATGTATTTCGAAATCACCTGGCTCTTCTTGTACGATTCAAAATGAGTTTTGATGGGGAATAAATTGAATTTGATACGAACCTGATGCGGCATTTCCGAGACTCTTTTTGCCTTCTCGTCGTCTTTATCATTTAAAGAATGAAGACCTTTATTGCACATTTTTGCCCCACTGGGCTAAGTACAGGTCACACGGTAAGAATCACATATAGGTAACACTGGAAACAATCATACACATCTATGTATGCAGATGTGCGTCTAGTCTATTCTAGGACATTCGACTTCCTCTCGCTTCTTGGTAATTGCATAAATGTAGCTAGCTGTATGGTTTGTTAGAGTTGGTTTATCAAAAGCTGTCAGGAATATAAATTTATCTTTACTATTTGAATATCTAAAGTGGGGACATTTACTTAACACATAGTCACAGTGTGACTGAGTCGATTCTTGCCTCAAGTTTCTTGTGCACGTGAGATTTGGAAGCCCAAGCTTCCTAGACGTCGTTTCCTCCAAATAGTACGCAGATTCGGCATCTGATTCCACCATTGTCCTTGTCCCCCAGCCGTAGATGTACATGAAGTAGTTTCCACCTCGTCTGATTCCACCGCTGCTTGTTTTCCCTCAGAGCTTGAAGTAAGAACAGCAGTTTCGGCATCGCCATTTTATTCTTGACTGGTTGACGCCTTTGCAAAATACTTGAGTAGGACTGAGTATCTATTTTGTCCTGTCCCAACCATGTTTACAAGGGACAAGTGCTCAAAACATTCACACAAAATTCGATATCGAGGCTCGGAGGTTCAGAAATTTCCGTCATTTCCGTGATTTACAACAAATCATGGCAAATTTCAAGTTCTAAGTAACGCCATTTCCCGGGCTATTCATCAAGATTCGCGGTTTGATTACTGACATGTCACATGGTATCACAAAGCGCCGCTTTTGGTAGGGGCCGCTGTGATTGGTTAGAAGTTGATTAAAGGCTGCCGCAAGTGCCTTTGCCATGGTAACGACACGTGCCGCATCCCTTCCCATGCAGATCGTGTTCCCAACTCGCTACTGTAAAGAAGTTGGGGGAAAAGCAGTGTTCCCGCTGCAAAATTTCGGGTTGAAAATTAAGTTGCGCACGTTGCGATTACTGCAAGTGGGCAAATGGGTAGCTCAAGCACATGCCGTGTACATGTCTATCGATCGAAATACCATGGACAACGCAGACAAAATCACTGCACTCCTTTTATTTTGTCGGCCAAGAATCCATCGGTGGAAAAAATTAAACAACAAAACAATTGATCACACCTACTAGGAACTGTGATCCCGGACCACCACTTGCCAACATCCGGCCCGCTCGGGTTTGAACATGGAAAAGGTTCTTCTTCCTCTATTGTGTCATTACTACATGAAAAAATGTTAGGATTCTGTAATTGGAATCCTCTTAGCCACAGCATGGCCGTAATATGCCACAGGCGTCAGAGTAACAAGTTCTGACAAACTACAAGGTCGGATTTCCTATCAGTAGAGACTCTATCACCTCTTTGCGAAATCCAGTATTCACACTGTTTGCACTTGAGTTTGAGTTTGAGTTTATTTATTCGCACGTAGAACACAAAAACAGAGAAATGTACATTGGATAAAACAAATACTGTGCGGGAGGAAGGGAGGAAGCCTAACGGCTTATGCGAGCCCTCCTCCTATAACATATGCAATTCTAATGAAATAGTTGAGGTGATAAACAATTGATAACAAAACAAGGAAATGTATCAACTAAATTAACACATAAAAGCCATCAAATAGAGAAGCTAAATAACAATTAAATTATTAAAAGCAGGGAAATATATCAACTAAATAACAACTTAAGCTATCAAATGGAGAAGTTAAGGAAAAAATTATGGCAACAATTTAAATATTGAATATATCGTAACACAAATGAAGCTATATAATATAATAGAGAAGCTAAAGTTAACGAATTAAGAAAAAACAAGGATATATCGTAACTAAAGTGATACAAATAAAGCTTTTATCAAATGACTAAAACAAGGAAATGTAGCAGCTAAATACCAAATGATTAAAACAACAATTAAATCATTGAAAGCAGGGAAATATATCAACTAAATAGCAACTTAAGCTATCAAATGGAGAAGTTAAGATAAGATGTCAAATGTCAGTGGGAAAGGAAAGTAGGTGATTTTTTAGATTGCGTTTAAAACTAAGTATTGATGTTAAACATTTTAGATGGAGGGGGAGATTATTCCAATTAATTATACATTTGTATTTTACACTCATTTGGGCTAATGACGTTCTAACTAGGGGAATATGGAAATGGGCACTTTGTCGAGTTTGGTAATTATGAAAATGAGAATTAAGATTTAGTAGACCATTAAATGTTTCTGGAAGAGAACAGTTTAGGAATTTAAACGTAAATAGCATCAGATGAAGTCTGTTGATATCAAAAATATTCAAAATCTTAAGTTTTGTAAACAAAGGTGCAGAATGTGCATGAAAACTGGCGCCCGTGGCTGAACGAACAAATCTTTTTTGGAGCAATATCAGGGGCTGTAGTGTGGTTTTGTAGGCGCATCCCCAGACTATATTCCCGTAGGTTAGATACGGGTATATTAAACTATTACATAAGGTAATAATGGTTTTTTGAGTAAGAATATGTTTAAGTTTTCCAATGATACCGATAGTTTTTGAAATCTTTTTACCTAACATAGTTATATGCGATTTCCAGGTCAGTCGATCATCAATGATTATACCTAAGAATTTGGCTTGACTCTCTTGAGACAGGGGCACACTTTTTAAAAAGATTTTGGCACTTTTGGTATAGGTTTTATTTCTATTACAGAAAATTAGATAATATGTCTTCTTAACATTTACTGATAATTTATTTGCCTCAAACCACGACATAACCTTTTTCATTTCTTCGTTAGCAAGTTTTACTAGCGTATCAAAATTCGAGTTTGAAAGAAAAAGATTTGAATCATCTGCAAATAGGATAAAGAATATAATTGAGGATGCTTTTTCGAGATCATTTATATAAATCAGAAAAAGTAGTGGTCCTAATATCGAACCCTGTGGGACACCACATTCTATTATTTTGGGTTGTGATTTATTATCGTTAAGAGCTACGTATTGTTGTCTATTGGATAGATAAGACGAGAACCATTTTATTGCGGAGTCACATATACCGTATCGTTTTAGTTTATTGAGTAGAATGGAATGATTAACCGTATCAAATGCTTTTGATAGATCGAGAAAGATTCCTATTGTGTATTCTGAATTATCTATGGTGGTAGAAAATTTTTCCATTAAGTGTATGAGTGCCAGAGAGGTAGAATAGCCCTTTCGGAAACCATATTGATGTTTATATAGGATGTTATTTTGATTTAAATGTTTCAAAAGACGACTATATACTAGCTTTTCCAAGACTTTAGATATGCAGGGAAGGACAGATATTGGTCGATAGTTGTTAACATTTAGTGGGTCACTGCTTTTAAAAATAGGCGTCACTTTTGCGACTTTTAGTGGGTGGGGAACAATTCCATTTTGCAAGGATAGAGAAAGAATATGTGTTAGAGGGGCAATAACATAGGGTAGTGACAACTTTAGTACTTTAGGGCTAATTTCGTCATGACCAGCAGCTGAGTCTTTTAAGTTTTTTACAATATCTGTAATTTCAGCATCAGTTGGTGGCACAAAAGTTGATAGGTTAGAATTTACTTGTAAAGTGATGTCAGTAGCTAAGAGAATCTTGTGTTCCTTTTGGGATTTTACTTTCAAGTGAAGGTCCAATATTAGTGAAAAAATCATTGAATTCATTACATATTTCATCTTTATTTTCGGTAGTTTTGGTACCAATTTGTATTTTGTTTGGACCAGCTGAGTTGCTTTTGTTACGATTTATAACTTCATTTATCAGGGACCATGTTTGTTTTATGTTACTGGTAGCTTCATTGAACTTTTTGTGGTAGTAATCCTTCTTTGTAGTTTTTAGGAGATGATTTAACTTATTCCGGTATTTTTTTATAGATACTGTGGTTTAAGGGCGTGGGGTTCTTGACATATTTAGTGTAGAGCTTGTTTTTTCTGCGTATTGACTTTAACAATCCATTGCTAAGCCAGGGTTTTTTGCGAGAGTGCTGGGAGATTTTTGTAGTTTTCTTTGGGAAACATTTTTCGTATAACGATCCGTATGTTTCGAGAAACTGATTATATGCTTTCTCTGTGTCTGTTTCGTTTAATACGTCGCTCCATACTATTTCTGATAGGGATTGTGTAAATTTCTGAATGTTAGTTGTGTTAACTTGGCGATAAGATATTTTGTCTGCCTGTCTGACTGGCTCGTTTAATTCGGATGAAAGGAATATTGGAAAGTGATCTGATATGTCAGTGATGAGGATGCCAACCTTGATATTGTTGCTACCTGAGTTTGTATAAATGTTGTCTATTAAGGTGGCAGAGTAAGGTGTAATTCTGGTAGGTCTGCATATAAGTGGGTAGAAGCCAGATGAGAACATTTCATTTATATGATCAGTAGTGGGTTGGTTAGTATTGTTTAATAGATTAATATTGAAATCACCAATAATATAACAAGTCGCTCTTTCCCTATTAATATTGTTTATAGATTCCTTTATGCGCTCATTGAATTCTATAATGTCGGTATTTGGTGGGCGATACACACAGCTCAATATTGTTTTTTTCTCCTTCGGGTTACTTGGAATGATCTCAATGGATATGCTCTTTGTGCCTGTGTCGTCGATAACAAATTCAAGGTCACCTCGTTCTTGATGATACATGTCGTTTCTAATGTATAGTGACACACCCCCTCCAGATCTATTCTTTCTGCAGTGGTGTATGCTGTTATAACCAGGTATACTATAATTTTCCACGATATTTTCTGTTAGCCATGTTTCTGTTAATGCAATAACTGTAAAATGTTGGTGCAGGGAAGAGATATATTCATTCAGTTCATCAAAATGGCATGGAAGGCTTCGTACGTTTAAGTGGTACAACGATAGAGTGTTACAACAGGGTGTGCTACAAGATTTATTAAAGGATTCAACAGTATGATATTGGGAAGTTGTATTTATAGAAGTGTAAAAGTCATTCAGAAAGTTAGTATCAGGATCCAGTGGGGAGATTTGTGACCCATTATCTAAATTATTCAGGTCACATGGATTAAAAATCAAGGTGCTAGGTTGTGGGGGGTTTGAGTTCATGTTGGGTGGTTAAGGGTTATTTGACTTAGCTCAAAACAGTTCAGGAAATTCCGTGTCTTCAGTGTCTGGAGTCGGCTCTAGTGCGCCTGCGATCTGCTCCTCCCTCTCCAGGTGGGTGGACAATAAGTTTGTCAAATTTCAGGTACGCGATGTTTACACGTTCACGTGCAGCTTTCATTTCCGGGATCAGTTCCTTCCTCTTCTGTCTCACCTTCTCGGAAAAATCCTCGTTCATGTAGATAGTGCTTCCTTTCAGATACTTTGCTCGTTTGATGATTGTGTCCTTGTCCTTGAATCTTAGCAGTTTCGCTACGATTGGGCGCGGTCGTCCTCCGTCCTGAAAACGTCCGTTCCTGTGCGCTCTTTCTATTTCTATCTGTTTTGGATCTAGCTTCAGTTTTTCCTTGAGTAGATCCCTTACTTTCTGCTCACACTGGTCCCAAGTCTCGTCCTTCGTGTCAGCGACTCCGTCAATCAATATATTATTTCTTCGCGATTGATTTTCAAGGTAGTCAACTTTGGTGTCGTTTGCGGTGATGTCTTTCTTGAGTAGGGTTATTTCTGTTTCTATGTCCTCTACCTTTTGTACATGTCGATATAGGTTGAGTTTGTTGTCGTCGATTTCCTTTTGTGAGAAGTGAAGGCTGTCCTTAATCTCTTGAACTTCCCGTATAATGTTGTCCATTCTCTTGTGTGTTGACTCCACAATCGTGTCCAGGAATGATTTGAAGTTCCTCTCTTGTAGTTCTAGTAGTTCTTTGACAACTGACAGAGATACAGAATCGTCTTCGGAAGTGTTGCCTTTTCTTGGTGCCATTCTGCCGGGGGGGGGGGGGGGGGGTACTGAAATGACAAGAGATACTCTCGGCAGCGACGAGCTGGTGATAAATCACCACAAACAAACACAGACTATGTAAAAAATCAGTGTGAATGTTGCAGAGGGAGAAACCTACCGGCGGGGGCTCCAACTAAGGGAGCCCGCTGCGGTGTTTCCGCTGGCGAGAAAGTGGCGTCCTTTGTTGTTGCCCGGATACAGCGTCTTTTGTTGTCTGGGAGACCAGGTTTTTCCGTCCAATATCTCCGCTCAGATTCGTCAAACGTCCAATTTTCTCATACAGAATAAGCCTTAAGACATTCAACTTTCAGATTCTGGTATGATTTATGGACGATGGCAAGATTTTAGGACAGAATTACAATCATATGATAAAGATGAGAGCTCAGACAAAAGCAGCTGCCGCCATCTTGGACCGTTCCATTCCTGTAGATAAGCCGTACTGCTAATCTACATTCTAATCTAATAGTTGGGCGACTGCTTATGAAAATACTAGTAGTGATCATGAAGACCCGGATGCTAGTGACCTATGGCAGCAGACCGACATATATGTGAAAGCGAAAAGAGCGACGGAGCCCACCAGGATCAGTCCAAAATAGTTGAAAATAAAACAAAAAACAAAGTTAATTCACATTTTGAAAGAATAAAGGAAACTTATACAAAGCTACATGGGAAGGGGGGTAATCCTGGGTCGGCAGGTGTGGTAAAACAACACTGTTTTTAATAACAAAGGATGTAATGAACGCGCTCTAGTCGAGGTA
>NC_049979.1:30860525-30863636 GCF_000003815.2 Branchiostoma floridae
TTTCGAATTGTTTCGAAAGCCGATGTACGTTTCTAAGAGATCTTAAACAAAGACAGATTTTGACAACATGATTTGAATTTTTTGTCAATATAAAGATCTATTTCGAATTGATGTCCCTGCGTTCTTAGCACTTTTTAGAATAATAAAAGAACCATTTTCAAAGTTTACAACAATTAGACAATAATCTGAACCTATTAAAATGTATTTAGAAAACCCGCGAGGTATCATGGAATCGACTCTATCTAAAGATACCCCTAACAAAATTCTTACCTGTAATTTAGCGGTTCAAAAAGTTTTATAAATCATGCTTACTTAAGTGTTATTGTCCAACATTCACGGTATCGTAACATATAACGAGATGAAGAATAACAAGCTTATTATCTATTCTAATAGAATTATATAACAACATTTTATTTATTCATCAATAATTTTTAAATGAACGCAAATGCAGAACAGAAAGTCCAAAAGGTGGGTTTTGATGGTTCTGGTTGCAAGGCGGAAGTATTCCTATATCAAATGGATGATTAAAAAGGTCAAAAGGACAAGTGTTGACTCGAACTTGGGTCAAAGCTGCTAAAATGGTTGGGATTCACGATGCACTGAACAGTACACCACTTTCAACACATATTTTACATGTTTTAAGAGGTATGGAGATGTAGGTCATGGCTTGTTCCATGGCCAACTTCTTCCTGGAACGCCTTCTTGGTCGACCGAATGACCAGTTCGCTTCTGTCCCTCTCTATTTTTGTCTTCTGCGTTTTCATTGCATCCCGGTTCTGCCCACTAATAGGTCCACCATTGACGTATCACCGAGAATAGCAAATGTTCGGCCAACCAAAAAGCTGGAAACGTGGAGAGCATGTTAAAGCTCTGAGTTTTGATTGCATCCGGGAAAAAGATGACAACGAACGTAAAAAAAAGAATGTTTCCTTTCTGGGAAACATAATACACAAAAGTCTGTATGGTCAATCTGCTATACACGCCCTTGTGAGCTTAGTGGTAAGTCTGTCTAAAGGTACTAATGCTCCATCATCCATCTGGAATTTGGGGGCTTTTTACTTTTAACCCTCAAACCACCGTATTGGGTCGAAACTGACCCCAGGCGTATTAATATGTGCCATTATCGCATTTCTGGTCGAAAACAAATTTCCTCCCATGAGTTTGTTTGTGTGTATATCTTATAACTTCTCATACGTTTTTACCGAGATTGGCTAATTGTTCATTAACCCTATTGAGGTGGGGGGGGGGGTGGCTTTTGAGGCCCGCGCTTACTTTGATGTCCTTTAACGCCAGAACGGCTAACGCTAGAGCCACCAAACTTGTTGAGTTTTCCTAAAGTATTGTTGGCAACAATTTTACGAAGTTTGACAAATTTTCCATTTTTCGTGTTGCCATGGCAACCGTTTGTTGACAGGCAGTTTTGCCAAAAATCACTATTTTTGGTTCTAACAATGTATTTTTCATATTTATTGCTATATTACTGCTATTTTGTTACATAAATAAACTTTAATATTATTTAGCATATCTTTCATAATTATATGTGCATAAATTATGCTAATTTGATGACGTCATCAGTCCAAATCCAAGATGGTGGACCGTATGGCCGGATCAAGACTAACAAGCAAATCATCCCTTCAAATTTGTAACCACCTGGTATTTTTTCATCAAAAACCATCTAAATGAATGAATTTAGTCTATTTCCATTGCCCTTTGTCATTATTTGTTGCAAAAAAAGTATTTTTAAAAATTCAATGTGGTGGATATAATATGGAGAAGCCCAACTCGTATATGAGATGTGCATGACGTCATTTTATGACGTCATTTTGACATCATTGATGTTGCTATTGGCAACAAAAGTCGGTATAAACATTTATTATTCTGTTATCTGCACTTGTTGCTACATTTTTGTAGCATAACTTGAAGTTTTCTGAGAATACCCTTTTTTCAAGGGTTCGGCCAATATAATCAAATTGATGACGTCATAATTACGTCATCGTACTCCAGCGTAACGTCAAACGCCATATACTTGTCAGATATTATGTTGATATCATGTCCTAAAAAATTTGATGGCCCTATGGCACGTCGTCTTAGAGTTATAGGACTTAGAAGTGGAGGGCCTCAAAAGCCCCACCCCCCGGTCCAGGGATGACCAAAAAGCCCGGTCTGAATAGGGTTAAGTTATCCTGGAAAGTCTATGCATGGTCCTGTGGGGTCAAAATTGACCGCAGTATTTTCTTAAACAAACTTTTGAGACCCACACCTAAACAACTCATCGTATGATCACGGAATTTTAGAGATTGATATGCATGTGAAACGAATTTATGGCAACAACCTTTGTGTCATTATCATGTTATTTGACGATGTTATGACGTCATCTAGCATATATTGTATTTTGACAGATGACATTATCAAATTAGCATGAATTATGAATATTGGATCATAGAATTTACGTTAGAAGATGTCATGAACAAGTGTGGTTTGCCAAGAAAAATGTAAAACTTGAATGTTCAAGCCAAAATTAGAAAATTTTGCATTGAATATTCCTGTCAGAACTACGTTGTCATGGCAACATGAAAAATGACATTAACATATGAAAAAGTAAGATAATTTTTTTTGTCAGTATCATGTTATATAAAGTCATTATGATGTCATTTATGTAATATGAGCTGCCATGTTGGAATTTTGACCGATGACGTCATCATATTGAAGTACATTAAAAGTGAGCATTGAATAGTGAACTTGACGTAGATGTCATAAACAAATGTTGTTGTCAAGAACATTTCAAAACTTAACTGTTAAAACCTAACTTATTTTATAAAGAATAAGCCCGTACGACTTCCGTTGCCATGGCAGCATGAGAAATGATGAACTTACACTTGAATTCACTCATTCACTTGAATTATTTACTATGATATTTTCTGAAAAGATACCAATTCTGGTGGTCCTAAAGTAAGTCGTGCAGGAGCTATGTTACATTTATTTGGTACGGTATTAAAAATGTCCTCCCCGGTCGGATTCGGTAAGAGCAAAATGTTGACTTAACGATCTTTTGCATACATTTTGACCATAGAATTATTCACACCTTCTCATGTCAAACTTTCCCAAATAGAC
>NC_049979.1:30864346-30866357 GCF_000003815.2 Branchiostoma floridae
GGACAAGCAAGTAGTTTTTACTTCAATAGAAAGAAGGCTGAATAGATTCTAACTGGAAGTTATGTGACTCCACTGCCCCCCCCCCCACAAAAAATGGGGTCAGCAGTTTTTTCTAGGGTAGGTAGGGAACACAACATTTTTTCCTGGCCTTATAGATAATAGTTAGCTACCCAAAATGTGTAATATGTAGCAAGTTATGCCCATGTCTTCTTCTCACATCATACCAACTGTTCGACCTAAAATGTAAGTGCTGAATGTGCACCCAAGAATTCCTTTTTTTTCTGTATTGTCTTATTTGAGGGGCCAAGCAGGAGAAGATGCTGGCAGTGATACACCGTTCAGGGAGTGTTTTTCTGAGTTAGGAGAGCTGCATTGCCTACTAACAGGTACACCTCTGCTAGCAGTCACTGCTACTGCCAGCAAGGAAAAGGAAAAAGATCCAGAAGCTACTCGCCATGGAGGGATGTGTGGAACCTCTCAGATGACGAAAAAGACAAAAATCGAGAATTTTCCATAGCACTTGCCAAGAATATCAAGAATATGGTCAAATTAAAGGCCATCCTTGAAACAGAAAATAATCGTCTTTGGAAGCAAAATCGAAACAAAACAACTATCTCAATTTAAACGGGAAGATTTAAACTATCTAAAATTGCGAATTTAATCTTATTTTGAATACATTTTCCTTGTGAGAACATTTTCTTTATTTTGAAATTTTTTACGGTTTGCAAATAATAGGCCTTTTGTAACCCGATACTCTGTCGAACTCGCATAGCAACGGGAAAGAATACCCTAGCAACCGACTGTCGTGTTAAACTTGGTTTACTTACCTTTCTAATCATCATACTCAGTGGCAACAAACACGGCAAACTTATGAATAATAAGATTTGCATAACATCCGTGGCATCTTAGGGCAGAAAGCATCTTAGGGCGGCCTCCGCTAGGGTGTTTAGGTCTAAAACCTGATTGAACCTCAGAAAGTGGGTTGTTTTCAGTACAGTAAAGCTGAATATGCACAGCCCTCTTCAGAATTTTAGACACAGCCGGAAAAATACTGTAATTGTTTGGTAAACCTTGTGAATCGGTGTTACCCTCGCTCCCTTCCAATCCTCCGGAAACTAATATTTTTTTCAGTGATTCATTCAAGCTGGTTGTAAATATGTGGCGATCACCTTGGTCGCAGCATTCAAAGCCTGTTATTGAGATGGTCGAGGCCAGTAGCTTTGTTTGAATTTAGGAGTTTGAGCTCCTGTTTGACAAAGTCTGCTGTTGTTATCTTGAAAGAGAAACGAGCTAGGGATCTTCTTACGCAGACAAGGGGCTAAAAGATGACATGATTCTCTTGATAGATTTAGCCAGCTTTTCAGCTACTGTCCCAAAAATTAGTTGTTCAATTTGTTGGCTATATCCGGGGAGTAGCTCGTCTCTCCCGTGTCGTCCTTCATGCTTAGAATGCCGCTGGACTTGGATTTACCAAAAAGAGACTTGAGGAATTTTCACATATTCTTAGTTGAGCCCTTGTTTATCTCCTCGGTGTAATGGCTAAACGTTCTTGAGACAAACAGTCTTTTGTGTGATTTCTCATGTGCCTGCAGGCTTCCAAGTCCTTCACATTCCCCGTTCGTTCGCCCGTGCATCTCGTCTGGTCACGCAGGGACATAATCTCCCGAATATTGTCGGAGAGCAAGGGTGACCGTTCAGTTCCTTTGACCTTGAACTTCTTAATTGGGTAATGTTAATTACAAACTCTTTCAAAAAGAGATTTTCAGGCAGACCACATGTCCAATACAAACTCAAATACAGGCATCGTTAACCACGGGACTCTCTCGAAATTTACTATGAAGTCTTTAAAAAAATAAAGTGCCGAAATTACATTCAGGCGATTTTCTTCCGTCGACGTTCTTTCTTACTTGTGAATGAATGTAAGTTGAATAAACATGACATATTAATCAAAGGCACTGTTACTCTTTAGTCAAGCTAACAATCTGAACAAAGAGGTGTTCAATTGAGTGCT
>NC_049979.1:30866551-30869652 GCF_000003815.2 Branchiostoma floridae
TAGATAATCTCTACACAAATGTGCTAAAACAAACGTGTATGTTCCGTTTACCAAACACGACGTGAAAAAGGGATTGGTTGACTAACTGACACACCCACCGATACCAGCAGGACGAAACAGCGTTTTACACAAACAGTCAAATGTGGGTACTTTTTTGGTGACCCCTCAAGTACGAAGGCCCTGTGCTCGTTTCGAGAGTTCACAATCATAATGAGTCTGTAACCATATGGAAGGGCATCACACAAGCATGTTATTGATATATGATACATTAAAATTAAAGCAGATACATCAGAAAAAATAATTAACCAAAGTTAACATTCCAATTTTGTTGTTGTTGCTCCTTTCCTTGAATGCGATGGAGTCCATGATATTAAAGGTCATATCGCTAGCATGCCTAGAACCCCTATCCCTTCTGAGGAGCACATATCCGGGTATTTTTATAGTATCGTCTGGAAAGTCGTCACACAGCTGAGTTTCGGTTAACCCTGTTATGTCGACTTTTCTCTCAGCAGCAAGGATTTCTAGTTGTGCATGCTTAGCCAGAAGACTTTGTATACATGTATAGCGAAAATTCCTTATCTAGACGGCTTTAGCCCAAATATGACATCATGACGTAATATATATAATTACTTGTTCATATTACGTCATAACGTTATCAAAATTACAAAAAAAATACATTGTACTAGGTAATAAACAAAACGTTAGCTATAAAAAATACATTGTTGGTCTCCCAAGTCTTTTGTCGGCAATGACTACCAAAATGATGATAAAATTAATTTTCACAAATCAATGCCTTATTCATTCCTACATTCCAACATCATAATTGCAATTCTTTTCTGGATAAAATACGTTTTGCGGCAGTGTGCTGCAAATGAAATAATGTTTTCCTAATAAAAATGTTTATTAATTCTTAAGAGCAAATGTCTGAAGGATCTAACTTTGACTAGAAGTTGAAGCAGAATCCTATTTTACTTCGTCGCGTAGAGTACTTTGAACATGGCTAAAGTTCACAATTTTCGCAAAAACAACAAAACTGAATTAATTTCAGGGACAACCACATGACAACTACACAAGACCACAAATTTCGCAACAATGCAATTAATAGATAATCAAATTATCTATATGCGGTACAAATTTCAAGCTAAAAAAAATTAGCAGAGTGGCACTTAAAGCGTTTCAAAATTTGCCCAAAAAATTCAATTTTTTTAAGCTTGAAACATCGCATTGTTTTTAGGCTGCCCAAGAGCAAAAATGTTGAAAATTTCAACAAAGACAAAATGTTGGTCTATTTAGATCTGGTTTTGTTTTAACGATAGGTTTAAAGGTGTTGGGAAGACAATGCCGTGAAATAGACTGATTTCCCTGTTTTTAGATCCAAAACTTTGGCAAAATGGCCATTAAACTTAATTTGCCCGTTACCATGGCAACAAGAAGTTTTGATCAAAAAGACGGATGCAGACGGATGCCAACAACAACACACATTTGCTCTCAACGTACATAATGTAAATCTTTATCCCTTATTACTTTGTCACAAATGTAAATTGAACAGTAATCAAATTTAAGGGGGTATTTCCATATTTTCTATATAACTACTAAGCAGTGAAATATTTATTGGCCAAAAATATGCCCCATAAAACAACGAGTTATACATGTAATACGAGTTATCTAATAAAACATCCTAAAATACAAATAAGTAATGATTTCAGAGAGCTAAAGCGAAAAATATGTTTTGACAATAATCTTTGACAATGTGTTGTATATTATCAAGATATAGCGAGCTCTCTGTAAACAACTAAGGCTGCGATAACTTTAATACTTCTTCTTCATAGGAATATCCGAACATCTCAAAGTCAGCTTTAAACTTTCTTGCAACTCTTCTCAAATCTTCTAATGGAATTAATGCGAAGAGGTTCCGAAAGTTTTTTCTCTGCTCCTCTTTTTTTTGTCTGTGGCAGTATGTCATCCCGATTTGTGACTCCCACTTTCCGGAGAAAGAGACGCAGGTCATCAGCTAGCGTCTCTGTGTGTGCTATGTAGTCATAGTGAATCTAGAAAAACAAATTTAATGTAGTATTTTATTATTTACTATATATGATTAAAGCTGGTAGGGTTAATCTGAAGGAATAATGTAATTACACATTCTACATGAAACAATATTATTTGGGTATTAAATCAGTGTTGTTCGTAATTTTTTTTTTTTTGTTGCTTTTTTTCTTAATTCACTGGCTTTAGGCCTAGCAATTGTTGTTGAGCAAGGAACTGAGAAACCGGGTAATGGAAACCCGCTATGACCATAAAACGCCCACGTCAGCGTCGGACTGTTCTTTTAGTCACCCCTTAAGCCAGCTAGCTGGTCGGCTGGTTCGCAATTGCCTGGGTGGTCTCGAGTACATTTCGGGTCATACGCGAAACTTTCGCCCAGGATGTTCGGCACGGTGAATAAACGGCGATTCATTGGCCTACTACGTACGGTTAGAGCGTTGAAAAGAAAGTCGTTGACAAAAACGAAAAGTTAAAAGATAAAAGAGCTTAGTTTGTGGTCTGCATATTATGCAATAGAATTCCTAATTTGCAAAAAGAATGATTGGCATGGATCATTTTGAATGAAGTTTTCTTTTTTTTTTAAATCTCTGTAACCCAATCTTGGCTGGCCTTTGGGGGGATTCCTGTATCCGAGATAGGCTTGGGCTATAATGAAAAAAATCGCAAAGAATATTCTTCTCTTCGTTTTACCTTTTTAAGATGCTGGTATCGTTTTGATACATTTGGTAATATAAAGTAATCATAACGTCATAATACATTGTTTGTGGCTAAACCGTCTAAATCGGGAATTTCCGTTCTGCTTAAAGATGTTTAGAAAAATTGACTATTAATGTCTTTTTACTAATATTTGAGTCTTCCAAATATTTGCCAATGGCAACGGCACTGATATCAATTTTAAGTGACAAATTGACATGGAATTTGTGTAAAGACACATAACCAGATTTAACGGTTGCTAATGACGTTGTCCACCGTTTTGGTTTCTGATCAAATATGTCTTTAAAGTAGCATAAATATGAACATTTAACAATGTAAAATGCAACATAAGATTACAAGGGATG
>NC_049979.1:30870353-30872655 GCF_000003815.2 Branchiostoma floridae
TTTCATCACTACTTGATATTTTCTTGCAGAAAACATTCATTTGAACGTTTTTAATCCATTTTCAAGGGTTTTTAGAGTTTTATGTTGAAAAAAATGTATCTTGAAAAATGTAAGGTTGATAATCCAAGATGGCGGATAGCTAAACTACAGATGACGTCATTCTATGACGTCATTTTGACGTCGTTGCGTCGGCTTTTGACAACAGAAGTATAATAACACTTAAATGAGAAACCTTTATTGGTAACTTTTTGAGTGAGATTTTTAGGTATTATGGGAATTCCCCGTTTTAGCCAAAAATATGAATTAATGACGTCATAATTACGTCATATTACGTCATAATGATATAGATATTTCAGGAAATATAAAACTCGATGAGCACAGCCTTCCCTGCAAAATTTGGTGATCTTACAGTAAGCCGTTTTGAAAATACGAAGGGGGGGGTCGAATGAGCCCAGCCCCCCGCCCCCGGCCAGGGAAGGCCCAAAAAGCCCAGTCTGGATAGGGTTAAAGGGCAGAAGCTGATTCTGGAATTATTTTCTTGCCCAGTGGTGAGATTTTATGTGGCATAGAGCACATATCTATGATATACATGGTCAGACAACTACCGGAAAACAATCTTTCTGAAAACCACACTTCTCAGAACCGTGATATGTCTCTCCTGCATTGCCCCATTGTCCCATCAGAAGTTCTCCCGCAGGCACATCTATGCTATTCTATGTATAGCGATTTCTTATTCATTCCTTTGTGTAACAGAAAGTTAACAATCAGAAAGACGTTTTGTTCACATATAGCTGACTGTTCGCACCTCCAGCACAAGCGACACAGGCTGAGATCAAGGACTGATAAGAGATGCGTTGCTGTCAATCACCACATGGCAACACACACATGGCAATCTATAGCAACCAAAAATACTGGCATTATGGGATAATGACAGTTACAAACATTATCCATATATGAAAAACCCATTTCCCCTGACTAAGGGCTATTCTCCGTCAAGTTCCAGAAAGCCGGCGGATGTTGAGTTGAGTTGAGTTTACTTAGATCCACAATTAGATTTAATAAGGCTATGTCTTGTGGCATGCTGATGATGTGTTAAAAACATAGACCAAATCGATTGCTCAACGTTTGCAAAGAGGGGGGGGGGGTTTACAGGTTTTGTGTAGAATGTCATTCGTTATCATGTTTCTTGGCCATTGAAGCTCTGTTATCGCACACAGATATTTTTGCTGGCAGACGTCCAACTTCTCTATAACTGCTTTTGGTCATGTCCTGCTGCTGCACGCTTTGCACAGTTGTAGCTTCTTTTGCTAAAAGGAATCTGGATCTTCGGACCCAAATCTTCTAGGAGGATCTAAAAGCAATATTGCCCATGATGCCACGTGCTTCTACGTCGGCAGGGCTACCGAGTTGACCTTTATATGATAAATTGACCAAACATGTCACTAAAATCGGCATACACACCTCTGTGTTGGAAGTGTTAGAGACAGTTTGAAGCATGCTTCCGTATCGATCGTTGTATCGAAGGTGGTGATTATACAGAAATCTGCTTATCCACGCCGATGCAAGCCTAAAAATATACAACATAAAATGACACGTAGATCAAAGGGACGTGGATGTCTTTTTTTAAATTCCTGGGTAATATTTTGGTGGAATTCCATATACCTTAATAAGTTCTAAGTCGTGTACAACTATCTACCTTATAAAACATTGATACTCCTTAAACCTTAGGGGAAGGGGAAAAGCACAGAAAACATCCCTTCCCTAAAAAGTTATGTCAGGGTGCAAGCACATAAATTAACTTCAACCATGATCCCAACGTCATAAACAAACTACTCTATGTAGTGAATCTCTACCCATCTGGGCACAGTCACGGGGACAATAACATGGAAGAATGGAACAACAGAAGACGACAACAAGTTATTTGTATATTAACTGGTGTGTTACGCCGAAGGGCGGATATACCGGCTATATAGATACAGATACAGAACTGACATTTCAAGTTTTGAAGAAAAAACAAACAAGTATTTTCTCCCACTAGAGAGGACGTTTCTAGAGAAAGAGAACTGACAAAGATAGTTGCTGCAAACGTAAAACCCACCACAGTACAATTTAAAACATGTTTTCACACAAGATCTCGGTCGGTATATGGGTTTTCAGTTTCAATCATGCGCGTTCATTATTCCCATTTACAAAAAAGGAGCTACACAACCTGATCAATTACAGGCCAGCTTCGTTGACATGCGTAGCCTGTAAAGTTACTATACTCATAGTGGTTACGTCTACCATGCAGCATTTTGAATCC
>NC_049979.1:30872933-30875104 GCF_000003815.2 Branchiostoma floridae
AACAAACAAGTATTTTCTCCCACTAGAGAGGACGTTTCTAGAGAAAGAGAACTGACAAAGATAGTTGCTGCAAACGTAAAACCCACCACAGTACAATTTAAAACATGTTTTCACACAAGATCTCGGTCGGTATATGGGTTTTCAGTTTCAATCATGCGCGTTCATTATTCCCATTTACAAAAAAGGAGCTACACAACCTGATCAATTACAGGCCAGCTTCGTTGACATGCGTAGCCTGTAAAGTTACTATACTCATAGTGGTTACGTCTACCATGCAGCATTTTGAATCCCACGCTATCCTAAACGATATTTTAGATAATGGTGATAAAGAGATAACACAACTCCTGGACTTTGTTGAAGAATCGACAACAAACCTAAAAAGCGGCAAACAAACCGATACTTTAATAATAGACTTCTTAAAAGTGTTGAATCACGTCAATCGTAGCTTTTTTGCACATGATTATATAAACGCCCTCACTATGGTATACAAAGCCCCAGATTACCTTGGATTGGGAGCTACCAGAAAGAGCGACAGTCTCGTTAGGGCGGTTGGTAATTCGCCCACCTTCTGGTTTTGGTTCGAATGAGTTAGCAGAGTTTTGTCTAAAGGTCTTTGTGTGAGTCATTGGTAGATTTTCAATAAGTTGGGAGCAAGCTACCAGTGACTAATACAGGATCAAGATTTAATTTTAACTGGTGACTCACTCTCAGACACCAGAGGCGACCACCAGCCAACTCTTCACAGACCCGCCGTTCATGGCCGAATGAAAAGTGAATGGTGAAGTAGCGAGGCCATGTTCGACTGTTTGTTACCGGGGTTTTAAGAAGAGAAGCAACGAATGGATGTTTAAATAAATTTAGTACAGCTCCATCCTTGAATGAGCTTTTAGGAATGAAACACCCTGGTATGGTTTCTCATGTATAGCGGTCTCACAAAAAAAAAAAGAAACTCTAACAAATACCGGAAACAACTCAAAACCGCCGAAAACATGTCAAAACAAGCATGGACAACCGGTCAGCACTAGAAAACAACGTAGAACAACTTGAAAAGTGCTTATTTCTATTTCTTTAATCTACTAGTTACTATCCCTTGAATTAATTTCTCCACGGCCGAGGGAGAGAATGGGGTTGATTCTGAATGAAGTATTCTTCCAGCAGATGGGGTGTAGCCTGAGGAAACACCTTTCCATTACACACTGTTTTATGGCGTATAGCAGAATCCTTTTTGATCATTTAGTTTAATCCAAAATGTGGGGTCTCTGTGGTAATACACGTTTGTGGTTTGTCCATTTAAACCGAGTTGTTGTGGCAGCGGAAATCCGTTATATTTGAGCAAGAAATAAACTGGATTGTTTTGGTCGCTAGAAAAAAAAAAGTAGTACATATTGGCTAAATAGGCAGTAGAATTTGCTAGCAGTAATTAATAAGCAAACTTAGTTTCCTAGCAGAGTTTTCGTCGTGACTGCGATTCTTTGTTGTGGCCACTACTACACCCCGCCCCCACCGTAACCTCTGCTTGGTGATACACAATTGATGACAACTAGTATATCTGTATCTGTATCTATATAGCCGGTATAACCGCCGTTCGGCGTAACACACCAGCTTCGCAGGCACGCGGCGCGGCAGCAGCTGATTATATTACACTGAACTACCCGTCACACCTAACTTTTGCACATCTATCTGCAAGCATTGATATGGATATCCATTAAAAATTTGCTAGATGATCAAGCAGTCCCCATTCATAACAGAATCCGTGAATTTGAATTTGAACATTAATATATTCGAACAGGCAAAGGAGATTGTTGACAATATTCTTACTAATATTATATTGATAACGTATGTCGTCAAACAAATTAATCCGCCCCAGCCCGACTCCTGTCCAAAATCAAATAAAAGAAATACTAAATAATAGCCTATTGCAATAATTATCAGTTGTTTATGGTTGAGTCGAGTTGTTATCTCCTGGAAAAATGGAGATATAGTTTTTGGTGTGTCTATGTGTCTGCCTGTGTGTGTGTCTGTCTGTGTATCCGAACTTTTGTAGTGAGTATAACTCATGAAAATCTGGATTGATTACGATGATAATTGGTTTGTAGGTTGGTGTTTGGAAGAAAAAGGTTAAGGTCAATTTTGGGCCACCTGGTATGTGACCTTGGTACTGCAGCAGGATA
>NC_049979.1:30875204-30886582 GCF_000003815.2 Branchiostoma floridae
CTTTTGAACTGGATGTGTTATGGTCTTGATATTTGGATGGCAGATAGCTTGTGACGTAAGGGATATGTGGTGTCTATTTGGCCCCTCTAGCAGGTTGCTCTAGAACTGCATGGGCATTTTTGTCAAAATCTTCTTAAGTTGGATAACTGAAGATGGGAATGACAATTTTACATGATAATTGGTATGTAGGTAGCTTAGACTTAGATGTACAGCGTGAAGTGCTTATTATGCAAATTAACACTTAATTTGCGTATCTTATGAGGAAGATCTGTATTTGCAGTGTTTCTTTTATAGAACGCAAATACATGCGCAAATATATATGTAGTTTGTGGCAGGTGGAACATTATCAGATACCAATTATGCAAATAAGTCCTCAATTTGCATAATCAATGCAAAAGTGCCATAATTTATCGATGTGGTAAATGATTGAACAATTAACATAGTGAACAGCGTAGGTTATTTTCAGTTTTAAATAACTAAGCATAAATGATGCAAATGTGCAAGTCATTAACATAATCAGACTATTTAATGGAGATATGAGGTCTCCGAACTCTTGTTTTTGGTTGTTTTTCGTAGTTTCAAGTTGTTTTCGGTATTTAGTTAAAATTGTTTTCTGTTATTTTCGGTAATTAGTGAAAGTTGTTTTCGGTTGTTATTATCTTAATGAAGAATTGAGATATGGTTTTGTGTGTGTGTGTGTGTTTCTGTCTGTCTGTGTGTCCAGATTTTTGGAGTGAGCATAGCTCAATAACCTCTTAATGGATTTCAATGATATTTGGTTTGTGAGTAGGTGTTGCGAAGACGAAGGTCAAGGTCAATTTTTGACCCCCTGGTTTGTGACCTTGGTACTGCAGCAGAAATTCATTGTTTTTTTTATCTTTTGAACTGGATCTGCTATGGTCTTAATTTTTTTTGTGGCAGATTACTTGTGACATAAGGGATATGTGGTGTATATTTGGTCCCCCTGGCAGGATGCTCTGTAATTGCAGGGGCATTTTTGTCAAAATCTTCTAAGGACGATAACTGAAGAAGGGAATGACAATTTTACATGATATTTGGTGTGTTGGTAGCGTAGACAGAGATTCACATCAAGAAGTGCAACTTATGCAAACTGACAGTTAATTTGCATATCCAATTAGGAAAATCTGTATTCGCGGTATTTCCTTTGAAGAACTCAAATACATGCAATATATGTAGTATGTGGCAGGTGGGAAATTATCAGATACCAATTATGCAATTAAGTCCCTTATATGCATAATTAATGCCAGAGTACCATAATTCATCGATGTCGTATATGATTGGACAATCAAAATAGTGACCAGCGTAGTTTTTTAGAGGTGTATATAAGTAATCATAGATATGCAAATGTGGAAGACATTTACATTATCAGACTATTTCATAGAGATATGAGGTCTACGAACTCTTGTTTTGGTAGTTTTTGGTAGTTCTCGGTTTTTAGTGGGACCCGTTTATACCTCTCTACACATCATCATATCTACCTTCCTACTGGTGTGCCTTTACATACCCCGAGGTAAATTTAGAATAGGGTAAAGAACAGAATTCAATACAAATTTAACGTAATATGGACGAAAGGGAAATAGACAGTTGGTATATGTTCCACTGTCGCTGTTACGGATGATAAATATAAGCAACTTTTAGCAAGTTTAGAACAGCTCATATTAAACGGATTCTTACCTTTCTATTGGGTTCCTCGTAACGACAATGCTGTAATAGGACGATACACGATGGTCTATCTCTTCCTTATTGTACGTGCTTAATAGTCTTGAAGTGATAGAGCCCTTGTTTATCTTCAATTCCTTCGCTGTCATATTATAACCATGTTCCAGATTATATAACAAAGCCGATGTTGTAGTGCTTCCTGTTTTTCCAGTCCGACAATATATGATTTTTCTATTTTCACTCACGACGAAGTAAAATGTATTCAGGGATTTCTGAAAAAGAATGGAAAGGGGCATCGGATTTTGAAACATCAGCAATAGCTTGCACATCTTTGTCAAGCCGATTGTTACATTTACAGTTTAAAAGAATGCCATTTTAGCCATCTTTTATCTTAATAGAAAAGCTTCATTAAATTGACGAGCAGATATATTGACTGTTTTAAAATCGGATTTTAAATGTCAGTACCATAGTGATCTTTAGACGCAAAGCAACTAGATGTCCCGCCATTTTTGACTCCTGTAACTCTAAAATGAATCATCATATGACCAGCAAAATTTTAAAGAATGATGTAGTCTGTAGATGTTAAGAAATCTGTCGCAAGGACGACGTAACATGATTAATTATGGTGTTATCAATTTCAATTTTTTGGCTAGATTATTTCGACGAAGATCAGAAAAGGTTCTTAAAATCATTCACATTTGTTTTGGGTAAGATGTAAATGTTTCATATTTGAGGATGGTAAACATAGATAATGTCTCAAACAATGGTTTGTTTGTGTTAGCAAAATGACTTTATTGAATGGAACTTTTTTCTTTGCAATATGTTATCATTTTTAGCAACGTGAACATAGAATTACGATGACAGGTCCAGTTGAAATATTATCGATGTATATGGTTGTAATAAGATAAATTGAGCTATTAACTTTGTAATTCAAGAGATTACTGACCGCACTTGACGAAAAATTACTCTGACAGTATTTGGCAAGTAAGGACTTCCTTCTTTGCTGTTCCGCTTCCACCAATCTGTCCACGTCCTCTTCATCATAATCTTTCAGAGAATAGAAATAAGATTTGATATTTTATTAGCTAAATTTTAGCTCTGTCATACAAAAAAAGGACGTCGGTTCGACCAAAGCAGGCAAAATATTAGCCCAGCGGTTCTCGTCAATCAATGTCCCTCCAAGAAGCTAACGCTGAAAGTAGTTTCTTTGGACGGTAGCAAGACCTTACCCCCACTAAACAATTTTTAGTACGGCAACTTTACCTTCTTCATTTTTAACTTCCGCTTGAAAAGAAGCTTTCAATGTTCCATGCTCATGATAAAGATAAATGTAGATAATAATTAGCACGGAGATGAACGCCAACAATGCTTTAAAGAAATGTTGAAACAGTCCGACTGTAGTCATTTTCGTCTTCCTCTTCATTTTCGTCTTCCTCTGCTGCAACAATACATATGAAAAATTATTTAGGGACCTTGTATTGCCATTAATTGGTAACATGTATCGCTAGAATATTGCTAAGAAGACAAATGGGAAATTATATTTAAAGGTTATTTCTGTTGGCGAAATCCTTCAAATTCCAAATTATCAATACCATATCTTCTTTACTCACTATATCTTTAAACAATTATAAGTACTTACAAACAAGCGTTTGACCGTTCCTCTAGTCTTTCGTATCTTGATCTGGCCCAGAGTAGTTACCATGTATAGTTAGAGGAGGCGTGACGCTAGCAAGAGGTCAAAGGTGCCTGGTTTTAAAAGTAGTAACGAATCAGGACAGCGTAACAAAATGTTCGTCATAGTCCTTTGCAACTAGGAGTACAGAGGAATTTTCAGATACGACAAGTAGGGAAAAGTCCTTTTACCCGTGACAAAGAAGATTTATTGAGTGACCTAAATTATGAATGCTAATTCTAAAGTGTTTCTGACATTAATTACATCGAAGTGTAACTTTTGTCTGATTACATTAAATAATTATAGATTTACTCCAGATCATAGAGATTTGTACCAAATAGAAACACTTTTGATACTCTTATTGAACATCAAGATATCAAAAGCGCACTTCGATGTCTTCATTGCTTTCGCCAGGTAATTGAATACAAGTGGCATTCCATTAGAAGCCAGTGTTATTTTCTGATAGATGATTGTTTGGGAAAACAAATGTACCCCCGACTTTTCGCAAAGTTATCTCATGTATCTTTTTTACAGTAATCCTTTTTGAAATCCAGGTACGGATCCGCTTCTAATATGGTGTGCCGGAAATCATTTCGCCAGCATAGCCAACTTCCGTCACCCTTTCTTACAAACGGTAGCTTGAAATAAATTCAAATTACTATCAGACATTTAGGGTTATGCAAAAGAATTTTGTCAGTTTTCTAATTTTGGAATGTGGAGAATATAAGAAGTTGAGTTTAAGAGGTTGGAGGTAGGTTAACATTAAATGTCGACGCCATAACTGCTTGTCTGATGGGCGCCGGACACAATGTCTTGCTAACAGTAGGGTCACTAAGGTAACGAGAGCACTTGAGTGACTATCAGACATTTAAGATGATACACAAAAAGTTTAAAGACTAGTGGATGTTAAAATATGGAGATTAAGCCCCTTAATTGGCCGTGCTTCTATTTAAACCTTACCAGACTGGGCTTTTATGTCATTCCCTTTCAAAAAGTTCAAAACGCCTTTATGTACAATAAGTACGATTGCAGGGGGTAATAAAGTTTTATGATCCCTGATAATTTTGATATCATCATGAAGTAATATAACGTAAATGTAACGTTATTAATTGATTTTCCGAAACAGGGAACTACCGTAATACATATATATATCACAGAAAATTTAACAACTAACACTTTTGTTTTCGGAGGGTTTTCTTTGAACCCTACACTTAACATTTGCAGACACGGCTTTTGCAAACACACAGGTTCTGAGAAGAAAAAAAACAACGAGGATTATCGTTAAACCCTACACTTCACATCATACAGACACCGCTATTACAAACACACAGGTTCCAAGAGAAAAACAGATGATTTTCTTAAAACCTTACACTTAACGCCCTTAAGTCACCCTTTTCACAAATACACAGGTTCCGGGAGAAGAAAAAGGGGAATTTTTCCAAACTTTACATATCACAGACGCATCTTTCGCATACGTACACACAGGTTCCGAAAAAATAACGAAGGATTTTTTTTCAATCATTGCACTTTTAAATCTTACAAACACGGATTTTCCCACAATAAAGGAGGATTTTATTTACACATTATCTCTTTTTATCTTACAGTCACGGCTATTACAAACTGCAAGTTAAAAAACGGACAATTTTTCCGAAACCTTACACTTTTTCTCTTTCTGACACTGCTATAAGAAGGACACATGTTTCAAGAGAAGAAACAACCTCACACTTCACATCTTACAGACAGGGATTTTACAAAATCACACAATTTGGCAAAAAAAACAAAGAATTTTGTCCAAACATGGCACTTTTAAATCTTACAGACACGGCTATTACAAAATCACAAGTTCGAAGATAAAAAGGAGTTGACCCAGACCTTACATTTTACATTTTACATTTTACAGTCACGGCTTTTACAAACACACAGGTTCTGAAAGAAAATTAGAAGGGCTTTCTCCAAAACCTTACAATTTACATCTGACATACACACAGGTTGCAAAAAAATAAAACAGAGGATTTTCTCCAAACCTCACATCTTACAGACATGGCTTATACAAATACACAGGTTCTGAAAGAAGATTGAAGAGCTTTATCCAAAACCTCACACTTTACATTTGACTTACACACAGGTTGCGAGAAAATAGAACAGATGATTTTCTACAAACCTTACACTTAACATCTTACAGACACGGATATTACAAACACACATGTTCTGAAAAAAGAACAGAGGATTTTCTCGAAACCCTACACTTTCTATCTTTCAGACACAGCTAATGCAAACACATAGGTTCCATCAGAAAAACAGAGGATTTCCTCCAAACAATACACTTTCTATCTTACAGTCAAGGTTATTAAAAACAAACAGGTTCCGAGATAGAAACGGAGGATTTTCTCCTAACGTTACATTTTTCATCTTAATGACACGGCTTTTACAAACAGATTCCGAAGGAGCAAAAAAAGAGAATTTACTTCAAACCTTACTCTTTACATCTTACAGACACGGCTATTACAAACACACAGGATCTGAGAGAGAACAGATAATTTTCACTGAACCTTACACTTTTCATCTAACAGCAACGGCTTTTACAAACAAACAGGTTCCGAGAAAAAAAATTCTATGAATTCTATGCAAACCTTACAATTTACATCTTACTGACACAGCTATTACAAACACATAGGTTCCAAGTCACGGCTTTTACTAATCACAGGTTCCGAAAGAAGAAAAAAAGAGGAATTTCTCGAAACATTGCACCTTACATCTTACATACGAGGCTATTTCAAACACACCGGCTATTGCAAACACACCGGCTACAAGAAAGAAAGATTTTTTTTTCTAACTTTAAACTTTACAGACACGGCTTTTACAAACACACATGGTTTGAGAAAAAAACAAAGAATTTTCTCTAAACCATGCACTTTACATTTTACAGACATGGCTTTTACAAACACACAGCTTCCGGGAAAAAAAGGAGAATTTTTACCAAACCTTTAACTTAACGCCTTACTGACGGCTTTTAAAAATACACAGGTTACGTAAGGAAAAAGGGGGAATTTCTTCAAACCTTACATTTTACATCTCACAGACACGGCTCTTACAAACACACAGGTTCTAAGAGAGAACAATTTTTTTTCTTTTAGACACGTCTTTTACAAAGAAACAAAAAAAGGGTTTTCTTCGAATCTTACATTTTTTTTATCTTACAGTCATGGCTTTTACAAACACACATGTTCCGAGAAAAAGAAACAGGATTTTCTTCAAACACTTCACTTCAGAGACACTTCTATTACAAATACACAGTCTCTTAAAAAACAAGATTTTCTACAAACCTTCAACTTTACATCTTACAGTCATGACTTTAAACAATCACAGGAGTTTCTCCAAACTTAACATTTTACTTCGGTTTTGACAAACACACAGTTTTCGAAAAAAAAAAGGTTATCCAAACATAACACTTTTGACCATATTCAGACCGGGCTTTTTTGGTCATCCCTGGACGGGGGGGGGGGGGGTGAGGCCCTCTACTTCTAAGTCCTATAACTATCTTCGAAAAAACGGTCACTGAATACCTTAATCAGTTAAATGATCATACCCCAAACCCGTTAAATTTCCCATTCACTCCAGTGGAAGTCTTGAATGGTTTGAAATTATTAAAAACGGGAAAAGCTTCCGGTATTGACTCAATCTCAAATGAAATGTTAAAGTATGGTGCAAAACATCTATGTCAACCTTTAGTGAGTCTTTTCAATACTATACTTAATAAAGGCACATTTCCTTCCAACTGGAATACAAGCATTCTTACGCCAATACATAAATCAGGTGATAAATGTAATGCAGACAACTATCGAGGAATAGCGATTTCTAGTTGTCTATTCAAATTATTCACACTCATTCTAAACAACAGGTTACAAAACTTTGCAGAAAGAAAGAAACTTCTAGATGACACCCAGTTTGGGTTCCGGAAAAGATGTAGAACCTCTGACAATATTTTTATCTTAAAATCTCTAATAGACAAATACACAAAGAAAAAAGGCGGGAAATTATTTGTATGCTTTGTTGACATGAGGAAGGCATTTGACAGTGTCTG
The DNA here is from genome assembly GCF_000003815.2 of Branchiostoma floridae. NCBI lineage: Eukaryota > Metazoa > Chordata > Leptocardii > Amphioxiformes > Branchiostomatidae > Branchiostoma > Branchiostoma floridae. Next base: position 30,882,638 of record NC_049979.1, read on the forward strand.
GCGAGATGGGCTATTCTATAAGTTGCATCAATGTGGTATTGGAGGAAATTTCTTTAATATTATAAAATCCATGTATAATGATGTGAAGTATGCAGTTAGATTAGATAATGGATTATCAAACTCTTTTCCTTCTGTATGCGGAGTAAGGCAGGGATGTAATCTTAGTCCTTTATTATTTAATTTATTCATCAATGATATATCTAAGTGCTTTGACCCCACAAAATGTGATCCTGCAGTCCTAACCTCAAAATCTCTAAATTGTTTATCCTGGGCAGACGATCTCGCTCTGATTTCATCGTCAAAACAAGGGCTACAGCATTGTATTGACTGCCTAGAAAAATATTGTAAGAAAAGGAAGCTATCTGTCAATGTCTCGAAAACCAAGGTAGTTGTTTTTGGCAAAGGTACTAATAAGAATAATAAAGACAAATTCCATATTTATGGCAAAAATATAGAAATCACTGACAGCTATACATACCTCGGAATTCCTTTCACATCTTCCGGAAAATTCAAAACCGCCAGGAAATATTTGAAAACCAAAGCAATGAGAGCACTTTTCAAACTCAAGGCTCTTTTATTCTCCAATAAGGACATTTCAATCAATCTCGGAAAAAATCTATTCGACAAATTCGTAAAACCCATCTTTATGTACTGTTCAGAAATCACATGCTTTGACCGTTTTTCTAAAAGTATAAGAATCATTGTATCTCATACCAATAACATCTGTGAATCCTCCTCAAAGGTTTTTTCTACTTTACTTAAAAAACTTGACATTCAAGATAACTTTCCAGCTACCATTAGAAAAACCACATCTTCTGCATTGAATAGTACTTATGTTGTATGTTTGGAAAGACATACAGATAAAGAAACACTACTGCGTCATGCCAATAGCCAAATTTTACAAGAGAACGGCTTCCAAATTATAAACCTAGATTCAAATCAACAAATTCCAGAATTTGACGTCATTGACATGCGCTTCCAAACATTTCTGTTAGGCATTCATGCCAAAGCCTCAAACGATGGTGTCAGGGGAGAATTGGGAACTTTCCCAGCTATGATTGATGTAGAAATGCAACTTGTTAAATATTGGCATCGTTTAGTTAACTTGCCCGAAGATGCCCTTCTTCGTGAGACTTACAATACTGTTTCATTCGGAGAACATGATTGGATTGTCCACGTAAAAAATATCCTAAATTACCAAGGCTTTGGACACATATGGCTGAACCCGAGGTCATACCACATAGATACAATCAACACCCAGTTACGACAACGTTTACAAGATATATACGTACAAAGTTGGCATTCCTCTATTCGAACCAATTCTAAACTCTCCTCTCTTCTACATTGAACAAGCATTACAAGCAAGAGAATTACATTTCAACCATAAAGAGCCTTGACGTTCGTAGGGCAATCACACAACTCAGAATTAGCTGTCACAAATTAAATATAGAAACCGGGAGATTCAAAAAAAATCCCTATCGACCAGAGGGTTTGTCCATTCTGTCCAGAGTTAATTGAAGACGAATATCACTTTATGATTGTATGTCCCAAATATTCTGAAATACGCAATTCTCTATACAGAAGGTTGTCATTTTATACACAAGGATTTATCTCAATGGACCCGAAGTGCAAATTCAAATACATCATGACATGTGACAATCCCTGCATGGCAGATATAGGAAAATATATCAAAGAAGGTTTGGATATTAGAAACTCCTCAACTGATTGTAAAAGCTTCCAATGATTGTAAGAAGCTTATCGCATACTACAACTCCTGTATTAGTTAGTTAAGCTATAGAACTGTAGTTATGTAGATGCCATACTTTGTACCTCGTACAATTGTTGTGCAATAAAGTTATCTATAACTCTTCAACGACGTGCCGTAGCTAACCCTATTCAGAGTGGGGGGGGGGGGCTTTTGAGGCCTGCGCCCACTTTGATGTCCTATAAGGCCAGAATGGCTTATGCTAAAGCCACAAAAGTTAGTGAGTTTGCCTAAAATATTGTTGACAACAATTTCGCGAAGTTTGACAAATTTTCATGTTTCTCGTGTTGTCATGGCAACCATTTGTTGAAAGGCAGTTTTGCCAAAAATCGCTAATTTCGGTTTTAACAATGTATTTTTCACGTTTATTTGCTATATTACTGCTATTTTGTTACATTAATTAAATCATATGTTATTTGAAATGTCATATTACGTCATCGTAACGTCAAAGTCTTATACTCGTCTATATCATATCCTAAAAATTTGGTGGCCATACGACACGTCGTTCAAGAGTTATAGGACTTAGATGTGGAGGGCCTTAAAAGCACACCCCCACCCCCCGTCCAGGGATGAACAAAAAAGCCCGGTCCGAATAGGGTTAAATGAAAAGAACCGAACATATTAGGAAACTATATGAGTTATTGTAAAACTTCGGAGTAAACTGATGAGATTGGAAATGCTGAGAATAAACACACTCTTGCATTGAAATTGTTAAGAGCCGTCAATAGAATGAATATAGAATAGAACAGCAAATAACACAACTGGTGTCAAAACTTACGTTCATACAATACACAAATTCACTAAGGCTAACAAATGTAAAAAAAAAATTCATTGCCCCAAATCCTTGCTTCTAAGAAAAGCAAGAACATTTTATACCCATAAGCTACACCTCGAAGTTCCGCTGTACTACAAAGAAACTCCGATAGAGGGTCTTCAGACTGTCGAAATCTCTAGCTCCGCAAGATTTGTATTGAATACGAAAACCCTTAAATAGTAGCGAATTTGTAGCACTACAAGCCCAAACATGGGGATTTTTAAGTAAATATTTCAGTCTAGATGGAAAATGCAAATGACTACGACCATATTTCCTACGATAGATTACAGAGTAAATATAATATCCTGCCAAATGTCCGGTCTGGTTTGTTTTCCTGACGTTATGTTTCATTATCTCCATACCTTGGCCCCCTTTTACCTTCTTCTAGAGGGATCCAGTACGTTATTCTAGACAATTATCAAAATGTATAAACCCTTAACTTTATCGCCAAGATGTCCATTTCGTTCTTATAACGTCATCATGTGCTGGGTATAAAAGCCTTGTTACATAGGACCTTCTTGAACAAATTCTTCGTACGTTACCAAAAGTAATGTGTACTTACATACAAACAAGCGGTGACAAGAGAAAAAGTGAAAACTTTACCCTATCATAATTTATTATAATGGACATTTCATATAATGGACAGAATTATCTGTATAATAGAAATGAATAAACTGTAATAAATACACGTTTCAAGATTTTGAAGGGAATTTGCCACGCCAAGCAACGATACGCAAAGTCTGGGGATCTTTGTTAATTATGCTTGGTATAAATCGTTTGCAATGGCACATATTATCTGTTTTTAATCCAGATTATGGTGGATAGGGAAAAAAATCAGCCCAAAGTTAGGTCTCAAGCGTTAATGCTTGAGTATTTGCCAAAAACATTAATGTAAATTTGTCAATGTATACATCAGTTAATATTAATTACATTATTACATTGAGTTACAAACATTACATGTTTGGTCTTTAACCCTATTCAGACCGGGGGGGGGGGGGGCTTTTGAGGCCCGCGCTAACTTTGATGTCCTATAACGCCAGAACGGCTTACGCTAGAGCCACCAAATTTGGTGATTTTTCCTAAAATATTGTTGGCAACAATTTTGCGAAGTTCGACAAATTTTCCATTTTTTCTTGTTGCCATGACAACCGTTTGTGGACAGGCAGTTTTGCCAAAAATCACTATTTTTGGTTCTAACAATGTATTTTTCATATCTGTTTGCTATATTACTGTGATTTTGTTACAAAAATAAAATCTTATATTATTTAGCATATCTTTCATAATTATATATGCATAAATTATGCTAATTTGATGACGTCATAACCCCAAAATCCAAGATGGCGGGCCGAATGGCCAGATCAAGAAT
>NC_049979.1:30907365-30909405 GCF_000003815.2 Branchiostoma floridae
CTGTATGCCTTTCCTTGCACTGATTGCTACTAATTTGAACGGTAGTATAGTCAGCTACTTATAACACAAGCGATACTACTGTACCGGTGTTGCCTTCCCTGCTTTAGACAAGAACTTTTTTGACCAGACAGGGATACTTATATAAATGTAGTGAAGTAGCGACTACGTATGAGATATTTGAAGAATATATACACAACTTCATCAAGAAAATCTACACACACAATACCCTTAAACACTACCTGTAAGAGGCACTCATCTGCAGCTAGCTTGCAGATACATTTGTAGCACTGCATGAAAAGTCAGATTTACCATATTGGTAAATGCTATGTATAGCCGGGTAAAGTTTAGATTTACCTGGGATTTATCGACATTTACCCGCCGGTAAAGGTGCAAATATACCTGGCATTTACCTGCATGGTAAAGCGGGTAATGTTTGCCTGATTTACCCACATTTACCACGTTCGTGTAAATATGGGTTTACCGAGATTTACCGTACGAGGTATTTCTCATATATTTTTCGCGTTTACCCACATTTACCAGGTTTGTGTAAACATGCGTTTACCGGGATTTACCGTACGTGGTATTTCTCATATATTTTCCGCGTTTACCGAAATTTACCAGGCGGAGTATTTTTCGTATAACTGTATTTACCCATATTTACCTCGGATTTACATATACCTTCACCAGAATATTCAATGCCATATTTACCCCTATTTCCCTACATTTAGCTGTATTTACCTTGGGATTACACAACCTTTACTAGAATAACATCACATATACCCTCTTTTCCCCACATTTAGCTGGAAGTTTACCAATGACTCCCCAGAATTACCCAAATTAACCTGATTTTGAATCCTAACATGGTTTGTAACAAAAATCAGCAATATTTATTGGATAAACATATCAACATTTACAGTTTCATTTCATTTTATTTATAACGAAACCCAAATGGGCTAATCTTCCAAGATTCACAACATTTCTGAACTACATACATTTAAAAACATGCAGAATGCAACAGTACAATCAGAGTATTGACAATACGAGCAGTGTCTTACCGACATTTTTAAAAAAACTTGAGGTCAAAGGTCTAGTTTGGTTATCTAAAGGGTAAACAGATAAATGTTATAGTTTTGCCATATACAAGTGTGACCTTTTCTTACAAACTAATGTTCATAGTATGATTGGACATTGATCAATTGTCTTGTATACAAGCTAAACAGTTACAAGGAACATTGATCATGAATGACATTCAATTAAGTAACATGCAGTTTATCGTCACACACTATCTAATCTTATTATCAGTATATGTCATTGTGAAGACAAACAGGCTTTAGAACTTATGTACATGATTACTTTTGCCATATACTATTTGTCTGTCCCATTTCATGTCACCTGGATAGTTATGTATCCTGCCACTGAACAATCTACAAATAAAAATCTATGACTAAAAGTCTTTTTACAATTCTACTTGACGGAATTACATTATCATTTATAACTCATGACAAACCAACCCTATTCATCCTTCTAAACCTAACATCATGATTGTAAAAATATTTCTATACCTAACATAGGGGTGGGTACTGGTACCTTGTACAAAAGCATATTTTCTAAAAAATGAACTGACAAAAAAACCACACTAGACTGGATTTTTGACCAATTAGAAAATAAACAGATTATATCAACTTTCATAAACAGCTTTCACAAACAATTAGGTCCAGGTTTAGGTCAGGACCTGATCTTCTGGACCTGAACCATAACTGTACGTGAATATTATGTACCCTCTAAAGTTGCTTACAAATCCAATCATCCTGTTCAGACAGGATTGGTTTTTTTTACCTTAGAGGTTGAGGGTGGGCCTGGGACCCTCTTAACAGATTGTCTCCTGGCTAAGTCTGTTTGCATCTTGCTGTACTTAAAGTCAAGCTCCCGCTTGTATCTTGTAAACAAGTCTGACTGCCAGGGAATCGGCCTGGTCTTGAAGGTCTTTTCTTCCTCATCAGAGTCCCCGGAGTCCTCTGAGGACATATACTCTGTCAGGAG
>NC_049979.1:30909685-30941720 GCF_000003815.2 Branchiostoma floridae
TCTACCACTCTTGTCCTGCAATACGTTTAAAGATTAATACTGTGCAACACGCCGCGGAATTACACGGCGAACGGGCGCGTGGTTGGGAGGGGGTAAAAATACCGGTAGGAAGAAACACGGCACAATTAACTGCCGCTATGTACATTTATACATCCTCTGATGTTCCTTCCTTTTCTGTCAGTAAATGCATAAAACATAAACCTGCATGAGCATACAAAATGTCATGAGAAAACGGACGTATACTGTCAAGAATTTTCATTTAACTTCTGTCCGTCACAACCGCTACGACGTAACACGTAACACGTAGATATAAAAATGGCGGGAAAATGGCTGCGTACGTTCAATTTTGCCCATTCAGTCGTAGATCCGGGCTATTATGCAACGGTTCTTCACACTTTTACATGAATTGTAGGTCACCAACAGAAATTCAAGATTGTTGTTGAATCATGTTCGTCTTGTGCCGTGAGCATGTGTAATTATGATCTAAAAATTTGGCAACGAATGTGACAGTGTGTTCATCCCACGACGAGCTGCCTACCGCGAAAAAGATACTGAAAACTTTTTGCCTTGTTGTCTTCGAATGCATTGTTATCGATGCTTTGTAAATGATGTATTGGACACATAGATGTCTGAAGTGTGCACAGCTCAGAAATAACTATTGTTGAATGTGTAGATCTCTTTAAGTTCCAGTATTTTTAATCTACCGGTATAAGTCTTACTACCGGTATTATGCCAATGCATGTTAAGTGTAAATGCTTTGATCATGACACAAATAGTATTTTGGTGTCTTATCTGGAAGTGATATACATTGTACATTGTACATTCCATGAATAGCTTCCTCAGGTTGGAAAGTCATTTCAAAATTAGTATAATTTTCTCAAGTCCTGCAGTAGTATTTGATTTTACTGCTGCATGTGTCCCTGACACAGTTGGGCATCAGTCAGTTAGTAGGGGATTTTGGACAGCATTTTTTGTTCATTTTGCCCTAAAAGGTTGGTTCACACGTGCGTATATTTCTAACTCCGTATGAAGTCTGAATTGACATTTTCCCATTCGCAGTCATACATACAATACGCATCTCATACACATCTGAATTGTTTTGAGTAAGTTTTGAGTACGCAGACATACGCACGGCGATGATAGTTTTGGACAGGCACAAAACCATCATACGTACGCAGCTACGCAACTCATAAATATGCAATGGATTGGTCCCACGTCAGTTGAGTGCAGGCGAATATGTTATATGTTTGCACTTTAAAGTGTACACAGTAATACACTGATATCGCAGCATGACATCTGGGCAGCATGCGCATAACGTACGTACTGCTTCAACTACATACCTCATACACAGCTGTCCACAGCAAGGAAAACACTGGGTTGCGCAAATTCATATGCACCTCATACGGAATTGGTATTTGATTCATACAAATTATACGTCACGCTAGATGTGCGTATAATTTAATTTGTTCCAAAAAATATTAGGCCTACAGCTTTATATTGATAGAATTTGGGACCTCATTAAAGCACGTGAAAATAAACCGATGTGTGAACCCACCTCAATAAAGCTAGCTGATCAGTTGCTGAAAAGCTGGCAGCTAGAACAGTTTTGGTTGTTATGTTCAACATACATTCAACAAAACTTTTTTCAAAACTTCTAAATTTGAGCTAAAAAAACAAACTTGCAAAATATGTTTCAATAGATAACTATTTTATTTGTGGTCACATTGTAAAGAAATGCAAACTGCCATCTTTTCAGCGGACATACATGTACAAAAGCTTTCATGCCTGAAAACAGGTGGTAAGGGGCATACAGCACTCGTTTTAAGACTCACTTTGGCTATCCTTGTGTTTCGAGAGCACTGCTTCTTGTGTTTCTCGCTCTTGCCCTTTGTTTCCCTCCTCTCTTCTTTTCTCTTACTCCCAAAGTATGTGGTAACAGCAGCTATAATGCATAAAGAGGGAAAACACAACGTCAGTCCTTCTTCATCAATTCCCACCAATTCAGTTCAAAACCTAAATCAGTTTGCTCTATTTTAGTTCATCATTTTGAATCTAACCATCTATCATGTTAAGAAGTATGTATGACCCTATCTTCATTGTCATGCGGGGATCAGCCTACATAGCCACAAAAGACGCTATTAAGGGCCATAACTTCATGCATCTTTGAAGATGGAAGGATGCCTGGACATGTCAAGTTTTTTACATGATTATTTTCAAATTACTAGTACTTCCTTTGTCCTCAAATATTTGAAATAATATTGCAAAAAAAAGAGAGAATGACACCAGAACCAAGAATCTACATATACAACATAATAAAAAAGATTACTATCATCAGTATATTCCATGAAGACCAACATGTAATTTATAAAATACTACTGCACCTTTGACCGTGCCAATCTTGTCTCCATATCCTGGGAGGAGCCCCTGCACAAACTCAAGTACAGCCTGAGTTGTAGCGTTGTTTGCTTCTGAGGTGGCCCTGCAAAAGATTCACAATGTGTCACTTCTCGTTGCTCCAACAGCATGGTCATATTTGTTGGAAATGTACCATGAAGGATAAGTGAAGTAAGAATTTTGTTTTTGGTTATAATTAGGGTTTGTAGGAAGGAATTATTTTTTCTAAAATATCCTCTTTAATAGGGCCTTCACACTGAAACCGAATTAGCAGGAATCAAGCAGAACCATCCGGAATTAAGTATTTGCAAAATTCCAAATGGACTTTCTATCCCCTTCACACAAGAAGGATTAGCCCAAATGCCATCAGAATAAAAATCATTTTCTATTCCTTTGAATTCGTAGTGTGCTACATGTATTTTAGAAATTCTCACTGCATTCCAGATATTCTTTTGGCCACATTCTGGCAGAATTCAAAGTGGCTTGCCATTTTGGTTCTACATTGAATGAGATAAGAATGTTTAGAATAAGACTGGAATGCCATAGAATGCGGTCATACATAGAATACACTTATACCAGAATCCACTTCAAATGCCATTCGATATTTCTCCACTTTGAATGCACCTCTAAAGTTTTCAACATGTCAAAAACTTTCGGGCCAGCAAAAAGAATGGGCACAAATAGCTGAGATGCAGTGAGAATTTCTGGAACACACTACCAATTCTCAGGAATTCCCAGTAATAGCAAATAATTTTCATTCTGACGGCATTCTGGCTCTTTCTTGCTCTCGTGTGAAGGGAACTTAACTGATATCATGGTATTATACCCTAACAATTAGTAACATAAAGACCAATTCAGTGCTGTCATTTTCAATTAAACTGATTTTTGCCATGACGATATTGTATAATGTTTTCATGACTAAGGCAAATTAGAAACTTTTATGTATTTGCTCCACTAGTGCCTGAGCTCAAAATAAAGAGGTTAGGATTGGAGGATTTCACTTGCAGGGTTTAACAAGTTTTCTAAAATTTACTTGTCCTATCGGGCAGGTACGTGCAAAATTGACTTGCCCGAACCAACTTTCTGCTTGCCCAAAAGTTTAATTAACATTTTTCACTACTTTTTTTTTACGTGCAGCAATTCCTTTATCATTGAAATGATTTGGCTCTATTTTTCTGTGTTGACCAATGCTTGATGCAGTTACTGTGATAAGCAACAAGTATATCAAAATCTCATGAAAAAATCTTGCCCGATCGGACAAGTGGGGAAGGACATTGCCCGGGACAATCAGGCTAGTGGACTTGTCCAATCCTGACTTGGGTCGCTAATGCAACAGGCCTGGCAAGAACTGCAGATAGGTCAAAATGTCACATTTGAAAGATCCCATTGGTGTTTGTAGGTATTGGCCATACCTGGACCAGAATATTGCACACAAACCCCCTTCCTCCAACTTACTCGGAATTAGCTGGAATCAAGCAGAACCAAAATATTCCTGGATATTAGAAGTGCACTCCCCAAAAAATTGAATTCATTCCAGTGACTGACCTGAATGCGGTGTACTTTGTTAGCACTTCATCAAAACTTTTCCTTCAATGGTACCTTCATTCCTTCAATGAAGAGAAACATCACTTGAAATGAATCTTGAAATGTATCATTGAGAAAATGTCAAAAAAGTGAAGCTTAATTTATAAAAGATATGTAAAATTTCTTAATTAATAATCTGCAGGTGCCCATGCATACCTTCCCAAAAGAAATGTTCCTGTTCAAAAGAAACGTTAAAAAAGGTATGCATATTTCACTTACGTCATTCCTTTGGCACCATTCCACTTGGCTTTTCCCTGAGTGTTTACTGCATAGTCATAGCCTTGTCTAACCAGATTCTGCAACAAAAGTACAGTACAAGGATTATATGTCTGTGTTGTCTAGAATCTTGGTAAAAATAAGAATGAAGACCTTTTTTGTACATTTTTTTTCACCCAGCTATATGTAACAATATGTAAGAACATGTGATTGTCACACACAAAAAAAGACCAAACATGTGTAAAAGTATCATAGACCTAGTCTAACATAGAAAGTTGGCTTCTTCTCACTCTTTGATAATGGTGAAATGTAGGACTGTATCATATGTATAGTACAGTCAAACCTGTATTAAAGGCCACCTTTGCATAGCAGCCACCTGGCCACAGTGGCCACTAGGGGTGGGTACCGGTACAGAAAATTCAGGTCCAGGTCCGGTTCAGGTCCAAAGGATCAGGTCCAGGTCCGGACCTGAACCTGATTCATTATGTGAGAACTTATGAATGGACGATACTCAAAACAATGGTCTATTTCGCAACAAAGACATCTGTTTTGTGGAGTATTCAACTCTCACTGGTGTTTTAAAATCCTACAAGGCTAAACAGCCTCTGTACTATTGACTGTAAAAACTGGTAGAAATGACTATAGATTCTACTTTACTTCGCTCTTGTTATTTTCCCCGACCGGTAAGCCCCGAAACGTGTGAATGCCTGATCAGATAATCTGTTAATTTTTCCAATAGGTCCAACATCCGGTCCACTGAATTTTTTAAGGTCTGTTTTTTCTGGACTGGTCCAATAAGAAAAAACGGTTTTGTACTGATACACCGTACCGATACCCAGCCCTAGTGGCCAATTTTTGTCGGTCCCTTGGATTCGTAATAATTAAGAAATAGGCTTAGAGTCCAACGCAGCCACGGTCACACATTTTCCGGTCCCGTTGATACAGAAACAGTTATGTAATCCTGCTCCGAGTTTCAAATTGTAGTTTGCGAGGACTTGGAGTTCCTGACAGGGTCATTTTGACAGTAGCAGAAGGTATGCATGCCTTGAGCATTAAAGTGCAAGTCTTTGTCGGTGAATTTACTGATTGAGACAATGTTACCTGGTGAGAACGATTAGTGGGAACTGAAATCATGTGTAGCTTGCTCGTGGTCAATTGATCAGCATTTTCTCTATAGTGGCCACCTGTCTATAGTGGCCATATTTCTTTAGTCCCTTGAGTGGCCGCTATAGACAGGTTTGACTATACAGCATCTTTTGCAAGGGATTTGTAGGCGCTATTAGTAATACAAGTATTTCTTAGGTCTACATAGCATTGTTTGGGCCACAACAATGTGATTTTGGTTTTAAGCTTCAAAAAGATATTATATTGCTAGCTTGAAATATCAACAAGAAGCTGAATCTGTGGGGAAAGGCTGCACCTTAGTGCACATGGTTTCAGGATATCAGATACTCAGAAAGTCTTTTATGACATCTTATGTTTTCTGTTTATCTACTATTTTACATCTGAAAACCAACAAGTCAAATTGGCATGGCCTCAATGCAGTTTTTATTAGGGGTGGGTACTGGTACAGGAAATTCAGGTCCGGTTCAGGTCCAGAGGATCAGGTCCAGGTCCCTGAACCTGGACCTGATTCAGTATGTCACCGGAGAACTTGTGAATGAACGATACTCAAAACAATGGTCCATTTCACAGCAAAGAAATCTGTCTTGCGGAGTATTCGACTCCCATTGGCGTCTTAAAATACTATAAGGCTAACTGTCTCTACTATTGACTGTAAAACATGGTAGAAATGACTATAGACTCTACTCTACTTTGCTCTTGTTATTTTCCTTGACCGGTAAGTCCCAAAACATATGAATACCTGATAATATAACCTCTGTTCATTTTCCAATAGGTCCAACATCCGGTCCACCAAATTTCTTCAGGTACAATTTTTCTGGACCGGTCCAATAAGAAAAACTGGTTTTGTACGTACCTGTACCCACCCCTAGTTTTCATGAATAATATCCTTGGTTCTTTAAATGAGCTCAGCAGACATGCAATCACAAATTGAAAAGGTCAAACATTTACCCGGACATCATTAGGCACTTCAAGTTTCTTCTGCGCTGCTCCTCTTTGTTTTGCCTTTGTCTGCTGGACATCTTCCAGCATGTGCTGCAGTTTGGCCATCCCTTTTAAGATTTCCTGTTGATTGGCCAGCACATCATCCAACTTTCTGCTTAGCACCTGACTTCCAGTCCTTGGCACTGTTTTCTAGATGTATATAGAGATTAAACATATAATCACACAGTCAAATTAGAGGCTTCTTTCGAATTCTTCATCAGCCACTGCCCAGTAAACAAATAGTAGCTAGCCCTTGCAGCAGGCACTCTTTTTACATACCCAGGGTACCAGCTTCTACAGGCCCAACATTAGCTTTGTCAACAGTCCATCCCCTTTAGGTTCCGGGTCGGAGTTCAAATCTGACAGGAGTTGGCGGAAGGGTGGCGTAATAGGCCGGAAGTGCGCTATTGTCTCCCTAACTTTTGCTCCCTATTGCTTGGTGATCATTATAGCTGAGCATACATTTTTTTGTATTTCCTGAAAAGCCCGTGGGTTGTATTATTTTTGTGCGAGTAGTTGGTTGGCCAGCGAAGCCATTTTGGTATTGGTCCGCTGCAACGGTGAAGCGTTTTTTTCGCCTGATAACCCAAACGTTTTAGATGCGATCTCGATAAAAAATACGTCATCGGAGATAGGACGGAGATAGGATTTTCATTTGACAAAAACATAAAAAATTTAGCTTATGTACCACGTAGGCCATTATCCTGGGAAAATTTGTTTTTTTCCAAGCAGCTTCTATCAAAAAGTGTTAAAAAATGATAGTTTTCGGGTCCAAAATTAAAATTTTACTACATACTCTACCCAAAATAAAGAGGCAACAGACGATACCAGTAGGTTTGTCGGAAAGAGGCAGTCAACGGCTTTTCACCATATTGATTAAGTTTCGCGTCCTACGTTTCCTAGCGGAATAGTAGCCCTTTGGACTGAGGCTGTCCACCAAACTCGTGAAAGAAACTCCAGTCTGAGACCTTTAGGATCTAACAAGAAAACCCCAACAACAAAGACTAAAGGTAAATCATTAACTGATGATTTTGAGAAACAAATTGTATTAATGGAGAGGCTTTTCTGCCCAGATTTACTCTACGACCCTCTTTAATTTCATCTGCGTTCAACATCTACACCCTTTGTTTACCCCCAGGTGGGGAAGTACAGATTTTACAAGTTACAAAGGGGGTCAGGCAAATCTAGGATTTGGTTTTCATTTCAACGGAGTCGAGATAAGTCTGGATTTGGGTTTTTTCATAATGTCAATAAAATCTGGATTTGGATTCTTCTTCGACTCTTTCTGAAACTTTTAGTTACAGGACTGTGAGAGTGTAAGATCAAGACACAAGGATAAAAAAATTGAAGGGGTAAGGGCACTTGGATGAAATAAAAGGGGTCGAAGCACTTGATGAAATTAGGTGGGCGAGGCACTTGGAAGAGATTTTAAGGGGGGTTTAGGCACTCTGATGTAATCCAAAATGTTTGATTTGACATACATACATACATATTTATACTTGATTTTGATGTAAAGCAGTTGCAAAATCCAACCTCTTCAACACCTTGCCCCCCTCCACATTTATTTTTTGGAATGGCCCAACAACTAGTAAAGTTACTGCAACTTGACAGCCAAAGATAGCCTAGATGTCAAACAGTTACCAGGCACTACACAGGCCAGCTCCTCGGTTCAGAAGTGCTTTTACAGACAACACGCAATATGCTCCCAAGGAAACTTTACCACACTTGAGACACCCCCCTCCCCACGTTAGCTGTAACGTTACCGCGATGGCCTAGTGACGTTGGCTAGCATAGTTAATATTTTCTACAAAACTGTGACTACGAGATGAGCTGTAGCTGTAAAGCGTAACAGAAAACAACACACGCTATAAACTACGCAAAACAATTTGTTTACAGATAAACACTCACCGGAGTTGTGATCATCGGTTTTGACCCCTTTCCCGTCTTTCTTCCTCGCCGCCTAGGTGGGGTAGTGCGGGAGGAAAACTGCTCGGGAGAACTGTTGAATTCGGGACTTTCATACGAGCTTTTATCATTTCCTTCCTCAAGATCCACAGCAGTGGCATTTGCCTTGTTTCTGTCGAAGTCGCCGTCTTCCTTGTCGCGTGCTAAGCGCAGGCCGCCCCCAAATCGAAGAGAAGAAGCCATTTTCTCGCCTGTATAAAGCCTTATATCAGGGTCCATACTGACAATGTAATACATGTACCCCTGTATAAAGCCTTATATCAGGGCCCATCCTGACAATGTAATACATGTACCCCTGTATAAAGCCTTATATCAGGGTCCATACTGACAATGTCACTGGGGGAAAGGGCATCGGATGTAGCCATATCCGAGCAGGGATATTTGCGTATTTGTAACAAATGCTAGCGAATGCAAACGGATTCGAGTTGGATCCCTAAAATATCCGAAATTTGGATTTTTGGGATCCGGAATGAAAAGACTCAAAAATATCCCAAAATGGGATTTTCCACGGATGCGAAGTCGTTTTTTTAGGGATTTCTTTGAATACCTGGAATGATCGGATCGCAAAGAATCCCCAAACGGTATTTCCCTCGGATGCGAAGTCGTTTTTCAAAGGATTTTCCTTGTATATTTGGCATGGTCGGATCCTAAGAAATCCCAATGCGGCATTTGCAGCGGATGCGAAGTCGTTTATTAGGGATTTCTTCGTATGATCAGATCATAAAGAATCCAAAACGGGATTTTCTGCAGATACAAAGTCACTTTAATGAATTTTCCGCACATTTGACAAATCACAATATCATGTGTGCCCAATTACATTCTTATAAAAGGCTAACACGATTTGAAATGGAAAAGAATGCACAGAATAATTTTATTCTAAACCAGTCCTGAGAAGAACTAAACGACGTAATGTCATCGAGGCCGAATCCTGTCTGCCACATGATATGTATTCAGATACAATATTGCAACAAGAATGGGTTATACCAGGTATGTACAGAGAGTCCCTGTTATCTAATTATGTTAACCCTCAAGCACCCGACCTTTTTTTGCGACTAAAATGACCGAGTGGGGTCCAAACGGACCCCAAAATGTTTTGTTCATAAAATCTCTGTTCCAATTCCTATCGGTGATCATTGTACATACATTGCTTCGTTAGTGTAAGAGGAATATTTCGACACGTTAAGGTGTTGCTAATTCCACCTCATTATCATAATTTATGCAAAAGATCAGAAGGACCATCTTTTGCACTAAACCTATTCTGACCAGAGAGGGGAATTTTGAGGCCTTCAGCAACCTTTATGTCGCATAACTCATGAACGGCTAGTGCTAAAGCTACGAAACTTGGTAATATATCACAAAATATTGTTAGCAAATTTTTTTTTGTCAATAAAGTAAATTTATCATTATTTGGGGTTGCCATGGCAACGGAATTCTGACAGGCATATTTTTGCCAAAATTTGCCAATTTCGATTTAAACAAGGTTTTCTTGGTAAACAATGCTTGTTTTCTTACAACAATAAAATTCTATGAAATTCAATGCTATTTTCATGATTCAAAATTTATAATTTGTGCTAATTTCATGACGTCATTAGTCAAAATCCAAGATGGCCGCCCTTATTAGCTAAATGACGTCATAATGTCGTCATATTATATGGTGATGACACAGAAGTTTTTATGACGATTTAGTTTTACATGTTTGCTATCTTCTGAAAGTTTGGTGGTGATACGATAAGTAGTTAGGGAGTTAGACCCAAAAGTTTGTTTCAAAAGCTGCACTTTTTTGCTGGGGTCCGTTTGGACCCCAGACGGACTGATCACGGACTTTCTTTATAGCTTCCACAGTATTGTACCAATCTTCATAAAAACATAGGAGAAGGTATAAAAGATATTGGCTGACAAAGTCACGGAAGGAATTTTTCTTCAGATAAAAAATGTTCAAATGGTACTTCAAAATTTACGCCTGGGGTCCAAATGGACCCCACTCGGGTGTTTGAGGGTTTTAAGGGAAAGTTGAATCCTTTAACCGCCAATATCACATGACTTCTTATACTTCCAAATAGAATATAGGATCAAACGTGAATACAATTTGACTTTTATGTAAAGCTGACATGGGAGTCTGTGGCTAATCTTGCTTCTACGAATATCTGTTTCTATTACAAATCAAAGTCTTCGCGATGTCCAACTCTATGGAATTTCCACATCCGGCTACAGGATACAGATAGTGAATCCAGCTTGTAAAGTACAACTAACATGACTTATAGTATCAGTATGTACAGCTTCTCACAACAGCACAAAGTCTACTTTCTACTAGTGACAGTGCTTCGCTTCTTTTCAGGCTAGTTACGCCCTGATCCCTCCCAGCTCAATTCCTTCTGTGCCCTTCCTGTAGTCCAGTGTTCTCCCAGCTGTTGACACGTCCAGAGAATGTCGACCCGCCTTCTAAAAAAGAGAAAGAATAATCCCATCAAATTTTGAGATAGGCTAAATCATCCATGTTTGATGGATGCGTCCGTCAAAGTAATTAGGATGTATATGAAAAGAAATGGTGATTGGCTTGTTATACAACAGGAACAAATGCATCTGATTGTGGTATCGCCATTATCACCGTTACATTCCGCATTATCATACCAAAAAAGTCCCCCGGGAGGGCGCGGCAGAAACAGTCTAGCGTTGCATAATTAGTGACAAGGTGTGATCTGCTTCCCCGGCCGGACTTTGCATTGTGTACGAGACGTCGCATATAAACAAACACGTAAACACCGTTGGAACAGAATGTTCCTATGCGAATAAATACCAGGCTTGAGACAAACATATGTGTATACAAGTACTGTTTTGATGATGATTCAAATTTTTCCCAAATAAGTCAACAGTTACTCAGCAAGTATCATGCTTGTGACATGTGTTTTGTAAGGCTCCGTTATGTCGTTTTCTGATAAGTTTCTGTTCAGCCCAAGCATACCAAAAGCGCTACTAACTACTAGCCAACAAGGAATGTAGTCACAAAGACGAATTCAAAGCGGGTATTGTTTGGAAACAATCATTGTATAAAACATACCTCGCCGTGAGATCCGCAGGACAGTGATATAAAATAGCTCCAGGACGCCGAACTACAAAACAGGGCTGGCTGTTTCAGTCCCTCGCCGTCCCGTCCGTCGACTGCCACTTGAGTTTGGTCACCGCCTCAACATCACCCTACTACAGAAGTTCACACACGTGTGTACAAATCCATATCCCGAGTTCAACGTTTCAAAACTCAAAGTTTGAGGTACAAAAAGATTGCGGTCCTCACGGACAACGCTGACTATCTCTCCGCTTTATTTTTAAACTGACTGATGTGCAGTCTGATTGGTCAGAGAGACAACGATTGGATTACCCACAATACTCCGCCCCAATGTACGGATGCAAAAAAATACAGAATCGCATATTTAAGATATCCCAAGATTACCAACAATGCACTGCTCCAATGGAATCCCCTCCACTGGAGCAATCCACTGGAGCAGTGCATTGTTGGTAATCTTGCCACGAATGCAGAAAAAAACCATTTCGCATCCTTACGAATCCGAGTATTCTGGTATCTAGCGTAACGTGGATTGTCTCACTTGTATTGACGTTACAAACTGTGGTATCCGAGGTACAAAAAGGGGGAAAGATATGACCAATCTAAAAAATAAAATATATGCTCAAAAACAAGAGTGCTAGCCACGCATACATAAAAAGTAAGTATTCTTACGGAAGCTGTGTTAGCATCCGCCACGAAGTAAGTAAGCAAACGAATTCCGTGTTTGCATCCACGGCGAGTTTCGGATACCAACGAATGCGTTACGGATGTGTATGGGATCCGTGATTTTTGGTAATCTTTGGTACCCGTCAGCATCCGTCAGGATGTTGCAAATTCGTATCCTTGGTATTCGTCTGCATCTGAAGACTTTTCGCTGATAAACAAGAATCCTGACCACGCATTCTTTCGTTTGCGTTAAAAGTAAGTATCCATACGAATACAATGTTTGAATCCGTTAGTGGCTTACAGATACTAACGAATCCATGATTATAAGTAAGTATCCATACGAATGCAGTGTTAGCATCCGTCACGAAGTACTGAGTATACGGGTTCTGTGTTTGTATCCACCGATGAGAGTTACGGATACCTACGAATGCGTTGCGGATGCAAGTGGGATCCGTCATTTTTTGGGATCCGTGATGGTTTTTGGGATCCGTCAGCATTTGTCAGCATACGTCAGCATCCGTCAGGTGTTGCAAATTGGAATCCGTCAGCATCCGTCTACATATTCGGTCTTTTCGTCTAGTGTGTAATACATGTACCCCTGTATAAGGCCTTATATCAGGGTCCATCCTGACAATGTAATACATGTACCCCTGTATAAGGCCTTATATCAGGGTCCATACTGACAATGTAATACATGTACCCCTGTATAAGGCCTTATATCAGGGTCCATCCTGACAATGTAATACATGTACCCTTGTATAAGGCCTTATATCAGGGTCCATCCCTGACAATGTAATACATGTACCCCTGTGCACTTAGGCCTTATATCAGGGTCCATCCCTGACAATGTAATACATGTACCCCTGTATAAAGCCTTATATCAGGGTCCATACTGACAATGTAATACATGTACCCCTGTATAAGGCCTTATATCATGGTCCATCCTGACAATGTAATACATGTACCCCTGTATAAAGCCTTATATCAGGGTCCATACTGACAATGTAATACATGTACCCCTGTATAAGGCCTTATATCAGGGTCCATCCTGACAATGTAATACATGTACCCCTGTATAAAGCCTTATATCAGGGTCCATCCTGACAATGTAATACATGTACCTAAGGATGTACCCCTGTATAAAGCCTTATATCAGGGTCCATCCTGACAATGTAATACATGTACCCCTGTATAAGGCCTTATATCAGGGTCCATCCTGACAATGTAATACATGTACCCCTGTATAAAGCCTTATATCAGGGTCCATACTGACAATGTAATACATGTACCCCTGTATAAAGCCTTATATCAGGGTCCATCCTGACAATGTAATACATGTACCCCTGTATAAAGCCTTATATCCGGGTCCATACTGACAATGTAATACATGTACTCCTGTGTAAGGCGTTGTACCAGGGTCCATCCCTTACAATGTAATACATGTACCCCTGTTTAACCCTCATCCGACCGTTACATTTTTACGACGAATCTGACCGTATGGGGTCATTTTTGACCCCATTTTGTTTTGCTCATAGACATATTTTTGCTGGCTTATTTTGTCATTTCTATGTACTTACTGTTTCACTAATCTATGACAAATAGTTTGACAAGTTTTGGTGTCAGTACTTATTACTCATTATCATAATTTATGCAGAAAAATGAGGAGAAACCACATTTGCTCTGAAAAGCTACCATACTCAACTTACTTAAACAATGTTTTGTCTTATCAATTTCTAAACAATAATTGTGATGATGCAATAATACTGATAGCATAATAATGTTATTTAACAAGAAAAAATACAATATTTGTGAAAAGTAACGAATTTATTACTTAATTATGCACCATATTCCGCCATCTAAACACATACATACAATAACTCTTGTCTATTTTCCCGCAAAGATCTTTCTTGTAGGTACCTTCTGCACTTTCTGTCCATATAGTGTTTTTTAATTAATTAGAAACATTTTCACTTTCATTAGCATAGGTAATTAGTGCGTATTATCATAATTTATGCAGAATGTCGAAAAACTGTGTTTTACACTAAAATACTATATTTATTTCAAAATATTCGGTGTTTACTCATCTAAGCAACTATAACTTGTTGCTGTAATAGCAAAGATGAGGAATGCCTGTTATTTTATTGAAATGTCTTGATATTTATGTAATTAATGATTCATAATTGGCTGGGGTCATTTTTGACCCCACCGAACAAGACACAAACTTTCAAGTATAGCTTATACAATAATGGGCAAAACTCGGTGAAAAATTGGTAGATGTTGTAAAACATGTATACAAGCAAATTCATGAAAGGAATTTTTTCTCTGATGAAAAATGTTGCTATGGCAGATTAAAATATACGCCTGGGGTCAAAAATGACCCCATACGGTCGGATGAGGGTTAAGGCCTTAAACCAGGGTGCATTACCAGCATTTACCCGTATTTATCCAAATTTACTGGGTAAATATGTGCTAAATGTGGGTAAATATTGTACATCACATTTACCGGGTATTTACACACCAATTGTAAGTTCGGTAAATCCGATATTTCATGCTGTGTACATTGCTTTGACTGGTGCAATAGTTATTCCTTTATCCCATATTCTCACACTGTTGTTGATACCATTTCTTCAGTAAATCACTGTTGTAGGTTGCATAGAGTGGGCCACAAAGTCTGACTGTCAAAAGCATTTTACTCAATACAAATCACCAATTTCATTGTATTTTTTTCTCCATACAGAACACAAGTGCCATGTCTTGATGACAGACAAGTGCTGACAACTCTGAAGCTGAAAAGTTGCTGTATCAATCAAGTTGCATACATGTATATAGAACTCCCACACTTTGCATAACACACCTTTACTATATCTAGTTATAGACAGTGACAAACAAAGAAAATGTTGATTATCAAGGTCAACAATTACATATGTTGGTGCTTGTAGTATCTGTATGCTGGCATGTCCACTCCTGTTCGCCCAGTCCTTACAGGCTGAACATAATTAAAATGAATCATGTCAGAGCTTTTAGGTGCAGTGTATTATATTTAGTAAGTAACCAAGTATTGTAACAGTTAATAATTATAGTGTCAACAAAATGGTTTAGGGTTGATTTTTTGGCACATGATTTAATATACTGAAAGTAATACAAGTTCATTGTCAAATTAACTATTATGGCTATGTTTTATTTTGATGTGGAAATGTGATTTTTGTCAAAAGTAAGCAACTTGAAATGTCAAAGTTTTAGAGAATACTTCCCTTTGTAATATATCCAATAAAGATATAAAAGTTAGAGGCATTGATTTGACTATTGTCATTTGTGTGTACGAAGTAATAAACCGTTCACTGGTAAAATTCCCCTCAAAGCCTTATTAGTTTGTCAAAAATTGTAAGAGTGCATAAAAATAATACGTTACATCATCACTCATATCTGACATAACATTGTCTCGCTTCTGATTTTCTCTTAGGCCCGCGACTTCCCGCTACGTTATTGTGTCCATTGCGGTGTCATATTTTGCTACAAATGCACGGCATAACAGGGGATTACGTTACCGACCTCTGTTGATGTATTGAAGAAAAATGTTGTAACATGTTAACGTTATATTGTGACGGCAAATACGTTGAGTAGTCGACATCAGCATAGGGTACGTTGTAATGAGACTATATGTTATGAGTTCAAAAATGACTGGGATTTGTCCTACCTTTCTTGTTGACTCCTTGATGTAACGTTACCGATATCAGCGCTCCGTGTGAATTTGTTTTGTAGCGTAACAAATTCAAATACCGTTCATCCCCCTCCCCAATACTCTGCTTGCGAACTCGCAATTTTCTCCTGTTTGCTTGGGTTTAGCAAGAAACATCAATTGATCAGGGTACACTTTATACGATGGCATTGTTTCTTGTTGTGTCCGTGTCCCTTAGATCTTCACTTCAGGTTTTGCCTGACATCGATGCCTGTCCATTTCCTGACCTTGTCAGTGTTGAGTGAATTATGTTCTGGTCACAACTGTAACGTTAACATCGTTATATATTTGCGATATTATGTCAGACGAAGCAAAATCACCAGCAACTTATATTTTCTAAACGAAGGGGCAAGTCTCTCGTTCAACAAGTCTGACATTAACATTAACGTTACGTATCATCCAAGGATAAGATTGTGTTGTCGGCAACTAACGATAGTTTTTAAAATTGTCCTGTTGTAAACGTGTACCTACTTATGTGGAAGGTAGTACGGCTTGTACACAGGGAAATGTTCAGTACGTACGGACTACAGATGACTGAAGGACACGAGTCAGATGTGGGCTTTGTTGTCCGTACATAGAAAACATGAAGGACTGTAAGTATTGCACAGACAACAGGGAAGTAAACGCCGGCCGACTGACTTTACGTAAATTACCATGATTGTAGTAAGATTATTGTGGGGTACATTTATTCCTTCGATTTTGCTGTTACCATTTTCTAAACCTGAAACGCCTGGCAGTGCTGTAGCTTGTACCACGGGAGCACCTCGCTTGTGCGTCCGCGCGTCGTGGCGGTCAGTGTCGAAAAGAGTTGTTTGGCTCTGGGCACCGTAGGTGACCCATACTTATAGTCAGTTCGAAACCGCTCGGAACGCGCCGAGCGTAACCGGCACCTTCGGTGCCGCCTTCTATAGAACAGTTTTACGTTTAAGAAATCCAAAATAAGTAATGTTCATCCATGTCCAAACTGACAAATTCAGAAAATGGAATTTCAGACTTTTGCATAGTTCACAGCCAACACGGTAAAAAAAGCTCACTTTTCCAACAACGTACCACAGACAAAAAGGAAAAACAAACAAACAATAGGTCTACAGACACCCAATACATTCCATGCAGGTCTGAGGTCTTCGAACTCTTGTTACTCCTGTTTTCAAAGGCTTTTGACATACTGTGCAGCATTTTTTGGTTCATTTGCTGTCTTTGTGCAAGCATTATCCTATGTTATCCCACATTTCATTTTGGACGTGTCCCTTTACCCTTTTGAGCCTGTTTCTCTGTTGTATGTACGTTGGTGTTTGTTCCTTCAACCATTGTTTAAAGCATTTATTTTTCTTATATACCTTCGCTTTAACTTCATCAGTCCGCCAACCAGTTCTTTTCTTGTTAGGGTTACCCACAACAATCACTCCAACTATTTCATGCTGGATGTCTTGGAGGCAGGTTTTTAAGGAGTTCAAGCACGATGGTCAAATTTGGCCCCAAAGTTTCATTTCGAACGTAGGGTATCGGGTTACCGGGACTGCCCCGCACGCGCTCTGGGGAACCTGACAGTAACTGGAACACCTTCCAACAGACCATGATAGTTAGAAAAGTTACCCTTCGCATGTGCCTCGTCGATATTAATTAAAGGAAAACTAGCAGGGTGTACACGTCAAAACTTACCCTGTACGTGTGCTGCACAGTTTTGTCTCAATGTTTTCTGAACTGTGCCTGGTTGGTTGATTTAGAAAGGGTGTTTGGTGGACAAAAAAAAAAACAATTACCATATTTAGATTGGTCCTAACTTTGACTGAAAATCCAAATCTTTTATATCATATAGATAATGATATTAACCCTTTCTAGACCGGGCTTTTTCGGGATTCTTTGGACGGGGGGTGGGTGCTCTTTTGACACCCCCTTCGTAATTTCAAAACGGCTTGGGTTACCATCACCAAATTTGGAGGGCATGATGTACTAGTAAAGTTTTATACTTTCTGTAATTTTTGTATCGTTATGACGTAATATGACGTAATAATGACGTCATAATGTCATATTTTAGGCTAAAGTCATCTAAATATGAAATCTCCTCTATACTTACAGTATTAAACAAAACGATGACCAGAAAGGTTATATTCTTGGTGTCTTGGTGCCAATGACGACGACACTGAAGCATATATGACGTCAGAAAATGACGCCATTTGTCCTCAATACTATTTTTTTCACATATAACCCCAAAAGGCAATAGAAGTGGACAAAAAGGTATAAGTGATTGTGTTTGTAAGAAAATCAAAGATTTTGACGGTATTTGAGTAAAAAATTAATATGTATTTATCGTTGAAAATGTCATAGTCCGCCATCTTGGATTTTGACACATGACGTCATCAAATTAGCATAAATTATGTATATTTAAGTAGAAATGTAACTTAGAATTACACAGGATGTTAATGATATAGATAAATAAGTTTGGTCTAGCAATAAAACCATGAAATCCCATAATTCAAATTGAAATTAGTAAATTTGGTAAAATATGTCTGTCAGAAACCCATTGCCATGGCAACAGAATAAGTCACAAACTCAATTTTTTTGACAAAATTGTTGCCAACACTATTTTAGGAAAAGTCACCAAGTTTTGTAGTCCTAGCATACGTCGTTCGGCAGCTATACGACGCCAAAGTTGGCGCAGGCACTTTTACCCCCCCCCCCCCCCCGGTCTAGATAGGGTTAAGATCAAACTTTCTGTCTTAGGGATTTTTCAAGTTCTACTTCAAACTATTTTTACAGCCAAGATAAGATCGAAAAATCGTCACTCTTTTCAAATTTTCACACTCAAAGACTAGTAATTCAAAATTGCCTCCATGTTCCTAAATTCCCTAAGACACAAAGCTGGAGATATTAGTTGTCGACAATATGAGTCCTGAAAGAGTTGATTTGCATGCATTTTGTAATCAATTTAAATACCATGTCTGGCCGTATATCGAGTCGCAATGATAGTGACACAGAGTAACTGATACCGCCGTAAACAAGTGTTGTAATATTCAAGGTCACCAATAATGACGCCAGCAGCTTTGTTACATGTCACATGTTCCAAACTTAGCGGCAGCAAAACTAAGCTTGCCAGATAACGGTTTATATTTGTGAAAATGTTTGTTTTTCTTCTGACGCACGGCACCCAGGAAAACAATGGCTTTTTCTGCGTGTTTACTGTAACAACCTGCGGGTGACCTCAAGTGACCCCAAATAGAACGCCCGTTCTGTTCGATACGCGCTCTATCACGTCAGATGAAACATGATTCCTGTTCTAAATCCCGACATGGAAGTCTGGAAATTTTGGGGCCAAATTTTACCATCGTGAAGTTTTTATCTACATCAACTCCAATTCTGCTTTTTTTCCCGTTATGGAGTCTTTTTTCGATGTTTTCTTCAACATTTGCCAGGTTTTCAACTTTGACGCTTTTCCTCTTATCAATCTGTGGTCTGAGTCAAGTGATACTACTGGAAAAGCTTTTACATCTCTGATAATATATTTCTCGTAAGTATGAAGTCTATTAATGACTTTTGATCATATTCGTTAATACGAAAGTTGTATCTGTACCTTGTGTATTGGTGGCTTTCTTGGTGGTCAAAGTATGTGTTCATCACAGCAAGGCTGTTTCTGAGACAAAAGTCAATGAGCATCTCCCATTCCTCATAATTGTTACAGGCTGTGGCAAGCCATGGTGAAGCCGTAAAACGCTTTGTAACGATTAGCAAGAAGGTACCGCATTCCTCAGTACAGGGTCCCGTAAACAATAACCTTCAAGCAGAGGTGGGGTTTCGAGTTGAATTTGACGTCATTTAATGCATTTTTGTCTGACTTTCTATTTTTTTTTTTTTTTTGCTGCCGCCAAAAACGTATAAAAACGTTAATTCGAATAATTGTTTAGACGGAACGTAACCTCTGCTTGTAGGGTTGGTAAACACTGCCAGTGCACAATTCATATGTATATATATATATATATATATAATATAATTAACAATCATCCTAACTTATAAACCTGCTATGGGGGCCAAAGTGCTCACAAACTGGTACTACTAGCGATTCTATTTTAGTTCAGGGTTACTTTTGACAAGCGTTCAAAGCCAAAATGATATAATGAATGAAAGGAAAATGTCACGATTTTTCCCACCAACCCCTGATTGGAGAGTAGCTGTGCGGGTTTGTTTATTGTTTACAAGAAATCGAACTATAAATTTCTTACAAAAGTGACGTAAAACATGTATAGTAGTCAAAGTGCGCAAAGGTGAAAGAACGTTGGCCGTGGCTTTGCGGGCTTGTTTATTCTTTACAAGAATAACGAACTACAAATTTCTTTTGAAGGTGACGTGAAACATGTATAGTATTTAATGTGAGTACAGGTCAAAGAATGTCTGTGTGGGCTTTTTTTATTGTTTTCAAGAATAGCGAACTATAAGTATGACTATGTGGCTGATGCATTTGACAAAAATATAAAACGTATATTATTTAAGAGTGATGTGTTATAAGTACTTTCTCATTTGCTAATTTATGATAATGATTTCTATCAAAGGCAGGACTATAAGGCGATTTATGGCAATTATCTATCTAAATTGTCTTGGTCTTGATTTATCGTTATCTAACATCGTTTTGACAACAATTAAAGACACGTAACCATGAAACTAAGTTGAACATCGACATTGTCCCTTTATATTCGCTACTAGTATGGTAGGTTTGCTACTGCCGGCTTACTACTGCTGGCTTAGATAAATGTTTTTTAGATAATAATTTTTAGGTGGCTAATAAATCTATAATTAATCATTTTCAGACGAATGATTAATTAATAGAGATGTAAGTGGATATTGTAATATATGTCATGACGCAAACAGGTAATGAATGGATAAGTGTGACATATATGTGTTGGCATCCATCCGTCTCGGAAGACAATGGTTGGCAGACAGGGTGGGTTAGGCAACCAGTCTGCCTGGCCTGCACTTGGGTTTTTAAGGTAAAGGAGGGGTGTTCACTTCTTTCTCCACCCTCTTACGATGACTTTGGACCAAGGATGTAAGGGGTTCTCCTACCCCTGACTCGTGTATCATGGTGGGTGCGTCATACCCGAACATGGCACTAATGCCTGCCACTGCCACAAAGGCCTGACACTGCCACTAGCCGCAGCTAGGTACTAATTTACACCTGAGTTAAGTGAGAAAAGTCGTGTAAAGTGCCTTTCTCAAGTGCCCAAGATCGGTGTCACGACAGCTGCAGGATTCGAATTCGGACCTCTTGGGCTTGACCCCAACGCGCTGCCTATTGCGCCATGCGATCTCACCAGTGTGACATAATGAATAAGTGAAATAGCTAAAAGTATCCGGGCCAACTTTGACGTCCTATAACTCCCAAACGGTTTGCGCTCTGACAATCAAACTTGGTGACTTTTCCTAGAATGTTTTTGCAAAAAAAAACTTTAAAATTTTTCGTGTTGCCATGGTAACAGGTTTCTAAAAGTCATATTTTATTTTTAAAAAATCGCTAATTTTGGTTTGAAAAATGGGATTTCAAATTTGTCTTGGAAAACTAAAGTTTTTTTATATATCTTTAATATCTAACATATCTTAATGTGACATTTATACTTAAATATTTATAATTTATGCTAATGTCATGACGTAATTGGATAAAATCCAAGATGGCCGACAATATCATGATGAAAAGTATAATCAGCATTTTTCACTCAGATTTCATTGCTACTTGTTATTTTCTTACAGAAAACATTCATATGAACATTTTAATCAGTTTTCATGGGATTGAAGGGTTACATATTGAAAAATGTGTATCTTCAGACATTCAAGGCTGATGATCCAAGACGGTGGATTGAAAATGATAGCTAAAATATATATCTTATGACATAACTTGTGACGTCGCTGTGGTGGCCTTTGACAACATAAGTCTTAAAAGACTTAAAAATTGATAAGAAACCCTTTATTGTAAACGTTTTGTGTAATATATTTAAGTGTTATGGGAATCCATCGTTTTAGCCAAAATGGTGTCATTATTACGTCAAAATAGTATCAAAATTTCAGGAATTATAAAACTTTACGAGCACATCACCCCCTAAAATATAGGGGATTGTAGAGTAAGCCGTTATAAATTACGAAGGTAGTTCGCTCTCGCGGCCAGGGAATGCCAAAACAAGCCCAGTCTGGATTGGGTTAGTTTATTTGGGGTTTGAATTGGAGGCGGCACACCCATCTCTAAGAGGGAATTATCCTTAAGCAAAATAACGGTATGTGGGGTGAGAGGACATTACTTCATTTACAAGACCAACTGAGTTCCGATCCTTCAACTTCTGTAATTTAAAAAGTAAGAGGGACAAAACATTATTTTCATAAGGAACAAAATCGGGCATTTTGACTTTGTAAAAACACACAAATATGATTTTTCCGGCAAACATGACTGATACTGTCAGAAAAAGGAAAACCTAGTGAGTAATCCAGCAAATTATAAAGAAAATTCTAGTACTACAGTTTGTTAATCATCCACGGCGCACGGCATTGGAAGTTGGCTTACATAGCGTCTCAGATGTCAATCTTGGTCACGGAGCCTGTTTACATTTAAGGCGCAATAAAACCAGAAAGTGAGAGTCTGGCCAAGACACAATTTACACCAAAATTAAACCATTCGTTACACTTTTTATCCGTGTCAGCGTTAGCGTCTGTTAACAGTAGCTCGGACCCCGTTCGCAGAAAAACTGGGGTGTGAACAGTTAAGTCACTGGAAACAGGACAGGCAATTAGTCCCACGTCAAAATTTAACATGGCGGCACCCATGGACGCCAACAAAACCAATACAGGCTTCGCTATCAAGCCCCTGCAAATAACTCGTCTTTCGTACTTGATCTACAAGTGCTAGGGTGTGCTTAAACACTGGAACACCAGTGCTATGTTTGAAAAACGAGTTCTGATTTCTTTTTTGCATGGGAACATTCTTTAAACTAGTGCTGAAGTCTTTCCCGCACAAGAATAACCACTTGCCTTTTTTTACCTAATAGGCAAAGAAAACTTTTCTTCATGCACATGGATAGTAGAAGTCAAACAACTTACTCAAGCATTATCTATTATGTAGCGAAAAACTCATTCATTACAAAGAATAGTTAGTGTTCGAGAACTCGCAGGTTTGTAATATATAAAGCTAAGAAAACTTTCCTTTTTCAAATACAAATGATGCTTAGTTGTCTTTCAGGTTATCTGACCGATCCTAGCAGGTACCTGTTCTTTTGTGTGTCTGTGTGTGTGTGGGGGGGGGGTGTCAGCTGTTGGCAAGGGTCATTAAATATTAGATCTAATATCAGATTTTAAACATACATCCATGTATCTAACCAAGACTGTGAACATGTTTAGTCGACATTTTGATTCTCAGTCCTTAAATAAAGCCTAAACATTGCAAAAATGACCGTTTTACTAGGTTTTTGATTTGATTTGATTTATTCGGCTGTATAATCATGAGAAATACAGCCAGGGCTACCCAACTAGCCGGAGGCTATTATCAAGGGCTAGTCCTGGTAACATTACAATATACGTTATACAATAGTATACAGTATACAACAGTATTAACGATACATGTAACTTTGACTACAGAGGTGATCTGTGTTTACAGCTTGACTAGCAGTCGTACGATCTAGAATGTCAGTCTATGATACAAATGATATTACTCGGTTATCTATATAAGGCTAGTTAGTCAGCGATTAACACGTTTGAACGCTATAATGTATACGTACTACAGTGCAGATCGTTCAGTAGGAACAGTAGTTGTTGCCATCAATAGCTACTATCAGTAATACAATGACTATTAGGAAACTATGATATAAATTATCAAGCGTTTACAGAGTATTTGTTATCAGGCGACGTGCGCAGTCTATTTTTGAAGGAGCTGATGGTGCTAGCTGTACGGGTACTACTGGGGAGAGAGTTCCAGAGGGAAATTGCTCTGCTGACAAATGTTCTCTGAGATCGTGTAGTCTTGTATGCAGGAGTAGTCAAATGTTCACTGTTTCTTAGGGGGTAGCGGGAGTCGATAGCGGACGCTCGTGCATGAGGAAGCAGACTTTGCAGGTGTGGGGGGCAACGTCCATTCAACAGTTTGTACATGGTTACTGCCGTGTGGAACTTGCGTCGGTACTGTAGTGACGGTAGGGATAGTTCGGAGTAGAGACGTTCGTATGAAGGGTACGGTAGTCCGAAGTGGCCACTGATAATCCTGGTGGTTTGATACTGGACAGATTCCAGAATCTTTTGGTCACGTTTGGTAAGGCCGGCCCAGACAATGTCAGCATACTCTAGACTTGGTCCTGTGATCATAGTGTATAGCCTGAGAAGTAGATTCTTCGGAATCTTCTTTCGTAGAGCACATAGTAGTCCGGATGATCGTCTAGCCTTTGTTGAGATGATCTCTACGTGTGTTAACCAGGACAGGGTATTTGTGACTGACACCTAGGTGTTTATGACTGGTGACAACCTGTAAAACAGTTCCTCCTAGGATCACAGTAGGAATCGATCGTGGAAGGGCGCGAGACGTAATAAACATGACTTTGCACTTGTCTATATTAGCCTCTAGTTTCCATTTTGAAAGCTAGGTTGACACAGAGCTCAACTCACTGTTTAGTGATGCGACTACGCGGTCGATAGAGCGGTGGCAAGAAGACAGTGATGTATCGTCGGCAAATAGGTTTGTTTGGCACTGTCTATAAGGCTAGTGGCCAGATCGTTGATGTAAAGTATAAAAAGTGTCGGTCCGAGGACGGATCCTTGCGGCACTCCGGCTAATGGAGACTTCCATTCGGAGCCTACTCCCTGAATGACGACACGTTGTCGTCTATCGGAGAGATAGCTGGTGAACCAGTTGAGCATGGGGCCATTAATCCCGTATGTTTTTAATTTAGCAAGAAGTCCTGCGTGCCAGACCTTGTCAAAGGCCTTTCGGAGGTCAAGAAATACGCAGCCTACAATTTGTCCTCTATCTATGACGTCGGTCCATTCCTCCATTAGTCGGCACAGCTGCAGTGCGGTGTTGTCAAGTGGTCTAAATCCGCTCTGGTGGTCAGTCAGTATCGGATTTATATGGGCAATTAGTCGCTTGTTCACCAGGGTTTCCATAACCTTTGACACTGCGCTCAGTAGTGATATAGGCCTGTAGTTGTTTTAGAGGTGGCGGCTACCGGCTTTGTGAATGGGGGTTACGTTAGCTTTTTTCCATTCCGAAGGTACCTGCCCGAGTTGGAGAGATTTGTTATACAGGCAGGTTAGAGGAGCTGAGATCGGATCTGCTACTAGGCGTAAGAGCCTGGGGGATATTTCGTCGGGTCCACATGACTTTCCGATTTTCAGAGAACTTAGTTGTTGTCGTACTTCCTCAACTGACAGCTGAACAGAATCCAAGACTGTTCCAGAGACAATTGTCGGGTGGAATGTTGGACCTGGGTCATTCCCAGCGTGAAGATCAGTCTGGTTTATGAAGAAATTGTTCAGGGCATTAGCCTTTTCTTCCAGAGTCTCCAGTATGGCTGAACCGACTTTAAGAGCTGGGATACCCGTTGAGGTATTTCCCAGAGCAGATTTAGCATAAGTGAAGAATCGCCTGGTGTTGCCAGTCTCCACATCATTCACGAGTTCCTCAATGTAAGGTGACTCGGCCCTTCTTGTGAGTGCAGTCACTAGATTTCTTTGTCTTCTGTAGGTGGCCCACGTTACCTCAGTATTTATCCGTTTCGCTCTGGAGTGTAGGCGATGTTTTCTACGGATAGCTGTTTTGATCTCTTTGTTAGAATGTATCCAAGGCTTTGCTGTCCTAGTGGTAGAGACAAACTTGTGAGGGATGTGTTGTTTGCATATGGCAATGAACAGGTTGTACCATGAATCCCAGATGTCGTCCATGGAGTCAAAAACGTGGTTGATATCCCAGGGGGCGGCTGCAATGTGTTGGTGAAGGGTTTCAATGTTCGCTTTGCTATACAATTAGACGAGGCGTTTTCCGCTGTGGTGGTTTGCATTCAGGTTGAGCGCAGTTGCTGTTGCAAGATGATCAAAGTCACCAAGGGGAGCTAAGGTGCCCGTTTGGTGACACATTACTGGATGGGAGGTGACAATCAGGTCCAACAAGTTCCTCCCACGGGTCGGTTCGTGAAGCACCTGTTCTAGACCATGGTTCATGAAAATAATGTCAAGTTGACGTCCCGGGTTGTCAGTTGTGTTGCTGTTAAGCCAGTTGCTGTTCTTTGCATTGAACTCTCCGAGGATCACTTTAACAGCATGTGCTTGGTTCGTTGCTTTCTGAATCTGAATTTCGAATAGGTCAAAGAATGTGTCATCTGCTGGTGGCGGGCGATATGAATAATTGATTAAGAGATTGGTATTGGCTTTGGTCACATCACACCAGATAGATTCTATCTCGTCATTCTCAAGATCACCACGTCTTGTCGTGTACAGAGAATCACTGACATGCATCATGACGCCACCTCCACGTCTGTTCCTGTCTTTCCGGTACACCTGGTACCCTTCCAGTTCAATATCACGGTCAACAATTTCACTACTTAGCCAAGTCTCAGTTACGCATAGAACACTGAACTTCATCGTGGATACCAAAGACCTGAGTTCTTCAATCTTGGGTAGTAAACTTCGAGCATTGAGATGCACCATGGTCAGTAAGTTTTTCGAGTTTGGGTTCAGCAACAGTTCCGTCATGTCTGAAGCAGTATCAGGGTGTCTGATATTTTGTTGTGTGGGATCCATAGGTGGGGTAAGATAGGTGGATCCGGTTGTTACAATGTCCGTACCTATTTGCAATGACAAAGCGACGAGGAGAAATAACCAAATCGTTGTCAAAGGATTGTCGAACATAATGCCATTTACTTAGGACCTTTCCTACCTTTCTTCCATGAGGAAGATGAAGGGAAAACTTTGGACTTGTAAGACACTAAGGCTTTACCAGGAGAAGGGAGCGTTTTAGTTGTCCCCTTCTCGTCTGCATCTTTTTTAGACTTTTTTTCAACTGCCCTGCCGTTTCGTCTTGCAGAGGTGTCCGAGTAATCAGACTCGCTAGGACTTGCATCTGCGTCTTTCTTTATCTTTTTTCCAGTTGCCTTTCCGGTTCGTCTTGCAGAGGTGTCCGAGTCGTCGGAGTCGCTCTGGCTTGAAGGGAGAGGTCGTTTGTGGACACTCTCTTCGTCTGTTTCGTATTCGGCGCCGATATCCCCTGAGTCGTCTAATTTGAGAAGGAGGCCGTCAGTTTGGCTGGTGACCAAGTCCTCTGTATCCTCCAAGTCCTCTGCATCCTCCATGTCAGTCTCACCGCCTGGCGGCTCTTTACCCCCGTCTTGGGACTCAGGCGTACTCACTACCCCGTTTGGGGACTCAGGCGAACTCACCACTCCGTTTGGGGGCTCAGGCGTACTCACCACTCTGTTTTGGGGCTCAGCCGTACTCACCACCACCTTAGGGACTGTCGGTGTGTTGTCCTGTACTGAACTCTGACTGGTATACTCGTTTTCACCAGGTGTAACTGGTTTCTTTACGCTCTTGTCGTTCGGCTGTGTAGGGGTGATCTTGGTCCAGCTAGTGGTGACGTTCAGCCTGTTTGCAAAGCTTAGTTGGCACGACCTTGCAGAGTGACCTTCCCCTCCACAGATGTTACAGTTGATGTCTTGGTCACAATCGGTGGTTACATGACCAATCTCAAAACAGCGGGTGCACTTAACGGCTGTACAAGCAGCGACAAAATGCTCGTCACTGCCACAGCGGTGACAGATCCTCGGCTGTCCGTTGTACCTAAAGGTCACAAGTTCACTGCCGATACGGATAGAATTCGGGATGTGCTTTGTGATCTTCATACGATACTGCCTAGTACCGGTCAGGATTTCAGGGAAACCTTGGTTCGCATAGGTAAGGAAACGGCTGTCCTCTACAGTACCAAACTCTCTGAGCCGATGGCGGATAAAGTTATCATCCATTTCAACAGGTATGCCAAAGGCTGTTATTAATGTCAACCCGGAGCCGTACAACTCGACATCGACTGCACTGTCAGATGTAAGTCGAGGGCTCACTTTGGCGAGGGATGATTGGGACTTGAAGGTGATCTCAGATACTCCCCTTGTTCTGCGTTGTATTCCCACGATGTCCGTCAGTGGGTTTACCCCATGTTTTTTTAACAGTTCAATGGCATCACTAAACTGGGCATCTTCGACCTGGAGAAATGTAACCTTAACGCTGCGCTGCCTGGTGAATTTAGACACGGTAGGCATCTTCAGACTCAGTGTTTGGCGGGAAAAACCAGACACTTGGCGGTTACTATAGAAACCGCTCCCAGATGGGGCTAGCCTGACCGTGCGTCCGCGTGCTTCAACCCGCTAACGAGGGGTCTTGACAGCCGAGTCCGCGTGCCGCACCCTACTAACAAGAGGAGGGGATCCTGCCTTGACAGCTGGGAGATGCCACCCTTAGTTTAAGGGGTGGTGGCGACACACTTTACAGGTTTCAGTGGAATCAAGACTTGAAATTAACCAAGCAGAATACGTGTAGAATGCGACACTGACCTGTGAGACTAATACTTTGAGCGAGATAAGCGTCCTCGAAGGTCTGGTGGATCGATCCGGAGGTAAACCGCAGTCCGGTCCTACCAGCACGTCACCGGAACGTACTGCGCCTGCGCGAAAAGTATAGACATGCTAAACCTTGCTAAACCCCCGGTTTACTAAAGGGCCGCATTTAAGAAAGTACGTGCGTATATAAGGGTAGAATCCCGTGTACGTTTTACATGAAACCATGTCTCTAACATATACTGTGCAACAAGCGGGATTTCAATGCAACGTTGACCAAACCAAGCCCCAAAGCACCAGGGTTCGCGCAGGCGCAGTACGTTCCGGTGACGTGCTGGTCCTACCACGCGTGAGCCAGGCGGGGTGGGGGCCCCGCGTGACCGAGGGGAGACCGATGGAGGGGTTCGGCGGTTGAAAAACGTCCGTATCTCAGACAAGTCCAGACATACAAACAAAGTTCACACACCGAGGTGGTCTCCACAGTCTCGGAAACTATCCACAATCAAAACTGGACCTAACCAGCCGGCATGCGGGGCAAAATCGTACGTGATGGAAAAAAAAACAATCTTTAGTTTAGGATAAATTGTTCTTATTTTCTTGTAGTGTACCTAACGTGCCGCAATCCAGTGAATGTATATCCGAGTAGATCCTCTCAGTACTCTTCGACGCGTCTTCCAGTGCGGAAAATGTGTGATCATTCGGTTTCCAGTGCTGAAGATGGTTTCAGCTTTTGGTCTACAGTGCTGGATGTTCGTAAGCACTGGTCTTCAATGTAGGTTTTGCTAGTATGCTAGAACAAATGTTGTTGCAGGTACCAATTAAAATGTGCAGTCCAGAACAGAGAATGTTTCTTTATTATGTAAAATAATAATAAAAACAATATCCGTCCAAATTGCAGCACCAATACCATGTAACCTATTGGCCAGCTATTACAGCAATCGATAAAATGATGAAAATTGAATAAGTCATTAAATGCAGATTATCCATGAGCTAGCTTCAAATGTATTGAATTGTACATCCGGTCTTGCCACATAGCTCTAATAGCCGTATGTAGAACAATGTGTTCAGCACCCAGGAAAAAACTAACAGATTACAATGTTTATTTTTCTTATAAATAAAGCCCTGATGTTTGGAAGACCACAGAATTTTTTACTTGTGGTATCTGCAATCCATATCAATAATAAAGACAGTTTCTGATGAAATGATGCATTATCTCCTTGCTAAATCCATTTTTCCGACTCCAGGCTAAATGCGAGATACATTTGTTAATATCTTATTAAAAGTAATACCTAAAGTTACTAGTATATAGACATGTGTACATATCGCATGCTTTCTTCAGGTGGGAGGTCGGTCGTTGACCCCTCTGGCCAGTGGAAAATTACCCCAAATCCCCAAATATATCATTTTGAAGTGGTTAATGCCAGAAATTATACATGGGTCATTTGAATAAATATCTAGTGCACTTATTACCAAAATTTAGGTGATTTGGTAGCAAGACCAGGGAAAAGGAGTCAAAAGCGTACGTTTTTGGCCAAACAATGGCCCAAAAATCCCAAAACATTTTGTTGTACTGTATGCCAAAAGTGTTATTGAATCCATGTGCACATATGTAGATGGCACTCCTATGCCGAATTTTTAGGTCATTTGGTTGTTACATGAGGGTACAGGAGGCAAAAATGTCCTTTTTGGGGCCAAAAATAGCAAAAGTAACCATTTTGTTGTACCGTATGCCAAACCTATTAATGGATCTTTATGCATTGGCATATAATCAATGCACCTCTGTACCAAATTCAAGGTCATTCGGCTGTAATACCAGGGTACAGGGGGCCAAAATGTACATAAAATTGCAAAAAAACATGAATAAAATCATTTTAAAGGCAGATATGAAAAAAATTAAGAACAAAAACAGGAGGGTATTGGCCGACTCTACCCTTGTGCCAAATTTCAAGTCATTCGGTCCAGGAATGACGGAGTTGATTCGATTTAAATATTTGACAGGAGAAAGAAAGAAAGAAGAAACATTACGAATAAAATATATTTCACGATACCTATGGTACGGCTGAAATGTAATAACAACATTATTGATGCTTGCGAAAAGTGAGGTAATCGACGTCATTGGTAAGGTGAAAACAGTTATGTGATGCCTGGTTACGTGATTAAAAAAAATACAATTAAAACTTTCTTGTTGCCAGGAATAATGTCACCAAAAACCGGGAGTAACTTTTGGGTGCCACTACCTGTTCGTCGTAAACAAAAAGTCGTATGACGATCATCATTTTAAAGTGAAATGTATGGATAAACTAGAGTTCGGCGACCTCATACATCCATGAAATACTTAGAGCTTTTGTAAATTTTATGCAAATGACTTCCACATTTACATGATTTATGCATAGTAATGTTCATTATTGACTAACATACACATGCCGCAAGTATGGAATTCACATCATTAATCATTAAGTGGTTTTACCATTTTCGTATCTATTATGCAAATCAGTTCCTTATTAGCATATTTGGTATCTGCTTATGTTCCATCAATAAAAATTTACATTTATGTTGCATTTATTGAAGTCCAGATATTGAAAACAATGGAATAATGCAATTTCCATATTGATTATGCAAATTAAATCCTCATTTGTATAACATGCATATCATTATGAACATCTTTGCCTAAGCTATTCGCATACCTAAAGTGATGTCAATCCGTCATTCCTTTCTGCAGTTAAGGTGCAGTTTTCACATAAATGTCCTTGCAGTTCCAGGGGGCTGAAACTTGCCCCACTTTGGCATGACGCTGAAAGCTATCTACCACCCAAATGTAAAGACTATATCATATCTGTGACAAGAGATACATGGATAAAACTGCTACGATAGATCACTCTCATTAATTATGCAAATGTACTCATTTTTGCATAATTAATATTTTATTTTGTACAATATTGTCTAAGGTACCTACATACCAAAAATCATGAAAATGTGATTTTTAAGAATACATTGCTTTTTTGCAAAATAATAGTATTGTTTTTGTGGAAAAGTACCAGATAGTAACGAAATTTAAGGGATAATAAGTCGACTTTACTTTATTTTGTGATATGGTCCGCAATCTCAGATTTCAAATGATGACGTCACAAATTCATTTTTTTTCATGCGTATGTTATAATATATAAATTTGATAATTCATATTATACAATTCATGTAAAACAATATGGGAAATACATATTATGCATATTGCTGAAACCGTAAATATTGTCAAATACGCATATTAGCAGTCCATGGCAACACTAAAAAAATACATTTTTGCCAATGAAAATGTCAGAGTAGATTTTGCTAGGGTACATTTTGAGGCTCTAGCCTCTAGCAAAAGCTAGTCAGGCATTATGCTACGCAAATCCGGCGCGGGATTAAAAAAATACTCAAAAGCCTCCTCCCGGTCTGTATAGTGTAAAATCATTCTTAACGGCCGAACAGTCGTCTGATGTCATCATTAAAGTCATACCCAAACATCTCATAATCTGCCCCAAACTTCTCCTTAATCCGCCACAAGTCTTCTATAGGTATTTGTTTGTAAAAGTCCCAAAACAGCCTATCGCCTTTCCTCTGTCGAACTTCAGGGAGTTGGTCTTCCCTCCCGACGATTCCAGCCTTTCTAAAGAAAAGCGGGTAGTCCTGCGCTATTGTTTCCGTGTGTACGATGAAATCATAGTCGATCTGAAAATCAAGCACACTTTATTATCATTATTTTCTTAAACTTATAATGCAATT
>NC_049979.1:30946075-30950182 GCF_000003815.2 Branchiostoma floridae
ATCGGCTCTGTGTGTTTGTTGTTAACAGTATGTTTACATTCATAGTTTGTAGAGGTTGCTTGCTCTGCTCTCCGTTCTGTGTATCTTTGTCATTTACGATATCTCCATAGAGCCCTGCCAACAATTTGTTTAAGGTGCTAGTTCAGCCCGTCCCCGTTTGTTTTTCTTCTACGAGAGAAGTTTCTCCATGGAGTTTGTTTTTAATTCATGAAGGTGACGAGAACCAAGTGTTTGCATTCATGAGTGCGTAGAGCCCGCTCCGTGGAGCTAGAGGTCTGCACGAGCAACCTCCATGGAGGAGCTCTGTGGAGCTCCTCCATGGAGGTCGCTCGTGCAGCCCCTTCTCTTTGAGGACTTAGCCTTATTTTAGAGGGCAGAAAGTTAGATAATGTAGTAAGGTACTGTTTTACACGTAAATTAAATTTGTGTTTGTACAAAAAAAATGATGATAGCAAGGCCACAGAATCATCACGCTTTCACTATTCCATGCCACGTAAGGGTAAAAAAAAAGGTGAACAACCTATGACATGCCTCTGGAATACTCCTATAGTTGTTATACTTTCTGTAATCATGTTTTTAACCATATCCCAACAAAGAAAAAAGTCCATTCTTGGAACTGGAAATACATTATATAAAAATTCAGGCAAATGAAAAGTTTGTTCGGGCAAGTACATTTTTATGCACTTGCCCGAATTTTTGAAAACTCGTCCAACCTTAGATTATAATCGTCACTTGATGACTGTGGGAAAATGTACTCCAATTTACCTTGAAATTTATCTACAGTAATGTTTACTCACTTATTACATCTTTCTTTCTTTAAAGATGTAATTTAGGTCAATATTGTTGTTCAATTACCTGAACATGAAAAGTTTGCTAGTGAAACGTCTTTTTCTTCATAATCTAACAAGCGAGTCCACCTTAGTACTTACATGGCAAGGGGCACATAGGTCGGAGATCAACTGCCAGTGCGGATCTTGCCAGTCTGTTCTGTTCGTACCAACAGCTTTAATGAAAGCAGGGAACGGAACTATTGGATATGACTTGTTGTCACTGCCTTCGGGTAGCATCCCCGAATGTCCAATCTGAGTAAAACAATATTTTGAAAATGTATACAACAACCAAGTATAAACATTCCTGCAATGTCATAAAACTGCTGCGCATGCATACTTATTTAGACTTTATATCCATCTGGGAAATCCTATTCAGACCGGTCAGTCCTGGATCATGGCCGGGGAGGAGGTCCGCCAACTCCTGTAACTTTTCAACGAATTATCATATCACCACCGAGCTATTATGACGTAATATGACGTAAAATGACGTTATAAATAAGACTGTAATGGCTGGACCATGGAAAAGGGGTATTTCCAGAAAACTTCATAATATGCTACAAAAATATAACAGTAGATATTCGAATAATAGTTATTGTTACGATTTGTGTTGACAATATCAACATCAATGACGTCAAAATTACGTCATAAATTGACGTCATGCACATCTAACATGTTTTGAATTTAAAAAAACATCAATTTTTAAGCAATTAATCGCAAAATTTGTTCGGTCATATGGTCTGCCATCTAGAAATCCTGCCCGATGACGTCATCAAATTAACAAAATGTATTTATATCTAATTTTGAAAATGATTCTAGATAATATAGAATCATATTATGTGTATGTGTATATGTATTATGTATATGTGTTAAAATATCAGTAACCTAGCAAATAAACTCGAAAAATACAGTACTAGTACCGAAATTAGCGATTGTCGTCAGAATGCCTGTCAACAAACGGTTGTCATGACACAAAAAAAATAAGGTAATTTTACAATCTTTGTGAAACTGTTTCAACCTTGTTTTAAGAAAAATTGCCAAATTTGGTTTCTGAAGCGTTCTTTCTGGCGTTATTCGACATAAAAGTTGGCGCAAGCCTCAAAAGCAACCCCAGGTCTGAATGAGGTTAAATCTACATTAGCTAATTTCTTTTATGGTGAGGGCCGTTGTAAATTGAGCTGGTCAAGGAAAGATATAAGGCACAAAAAGAAACACTACTATATTCAAGGAAATTGTTTACCTTTGCTTTGATAAACTTCTTTCAATATTTTTAATCTTGAATATAGACATCTAGGCTGACTATGAGTACTACTAAGATTCATTAGACTGATACTTACCTGTGTCTTTGAGGTGTTTGAGGAAAGTGTTTCCAACATAGAGTGGTATTGTTTTCGATATCCAAATCGCGACGGTGCGTAATAAAATTTGTCCTCCCATGCTGACGCCAGCCTGCAGGAGAAAGGAAAGCTAGTTTAAGATAGACGCAATAAGGCCACACCGACTGAATTTTATGGATGGCGTCCGCGCGCGCTTTAGTTTTCACCTGTTTGAAAAAAAATACCTCCTCCAAGGCTCCACATAAGTCCAGAAATTGCCGACCCAAAGGTCCAGCAAATGTCTGTCAGAAAACTCCCCAAAACGTGCTAATTAAAAGTAAATAGTGCTTCTTACAAAAATTATAAAGCATAGCTGGCAATGGTCTGCCTTGAAGTGTTTTGACCCAGATTTGTACAGTCCTACAGAGCCTAAGTCTACCCTAGTCTCTTTTGGAATACCAACTATAAGTATAACTACTGCATATTACTAGGTATCAAAGCTATGGTGAAGACAGTTACAAGTTGCAAAATATTATGTAGTTCAAACTTGACAGACTGAGAGGCTGATCTTTGCTGAGATTTAGTTCAAGCAAGGATTTGAAAACAAAGGCCTTGATACAACATCATGCCCAAGCTCTTGTGTGAAAACAAACTATGAACACCTGAACTGTACTGCATTGGGTTTTATGCTTCCAGCAACTATCTGAGTCTGAAAATGATTTCCTGAAAAATTTATGGACAGGACTTTTGAAATCATGATGTCAGTTAATATGCAAATGTCTTCCTGTCGGCTGCTGTAACATGAAGCCATTGTTCTTAGTAGCCAGACGGGTAGAGATCTCTTGCAGGGTCTAAGCCATTGATGATGTTGGGAGTATGTGAGGAGTCAATTTAGCAACTGACATCCTGGTAGGAGATAGCCTTTTATGGTCGCGTACGCTGGGTCCAGATTTCTGGTCTTTAACCCAATCCAGACTGGGCTTTTTGGCATTCCCTGGACTGGGGGAATTTTAAAACGGCTTACTTCACAAAAACCAAATTTTTAAGGGTCATATGCTTGTGAAGTTTTAAAATTCCTGAGATATTTATATCATTATGACGTAATATAACGTGATTATGACGTCATTAATTGGTTTTTGGCTTAAGCGGGGAATTCCCATAATACCAGAATATTTGACACAAAAAGGTAAAAAAAGGTTTCTTATTAATATATTAAGTGTTATAAGATTTCTGTTGTCAAAATCCGACGCAACGACGTCAACACGTCATCTGTAGTTTAGCTATCCGCCATCTTAGATTATCAACCTTAAATGTCTTAACCCTCAAACACCAGAGTGGGGTCCAATTGGACCCCAGGCGTAAATTTCGAAGTACCATTTGAACATTTTTAATCTAAAGAAAAATTCCTTCCGTGACTTTTTTAATTTGTCAGTACATATCTTCTATACCTTCTCCTAAGTTTTTACGAAGATTGGTTTAATACTATGGAAACTATGAAGAACGTCTGTGTTCAGTCCCTTTTGGGGTCCAAACGGACCCCAGCAAAAAAGTGCAGTTTTTTAAACAAACTTTTGTGACGAAGTCCTTAACTACTTATTATATGACCACCAAACTTGCAGAGGATAATAAAACTTGCAGAGGATAATAAACATGTAAAACTAAATCCTCATAAGAACCTGTGTCATCACCATAAAATATGACGCTATTATGACGTCATTTAGCTTATAAGGGCGGCCATCTTAGATTTTGACTAATGACGTCATAAAATTAGCATAACATAAATTTTGAATCATGAAAATTACGTTAAATTTTATAGAATTTAATTTTTGTATGAAAAAAAGTAAATATTAGCAAGAAAACCTTGTTTAAATCGAAATTGGCAAATTTTGTCAGAATTCCGTTGCCATGGCAACCTTGAAATGTGATTAACTTACTTAATTGACTAATACTTTTTGCTAACAATA
>NC_049979.1:30950899-30980998 GCF_000003815.2 Branchiostoma floridae
CCCGCGGTCATCCGCAGGTTGTTACAGTAGACACGCAGAATACACCCTTGTTTTCCTGGGTGCCGTGCGTCAGAAGAAAAACTAACATTTTCGCAAATATAAAACGTTATCAGGCAAGCTTAGTTTTGCTGCCGCCAAGTTTGGAATATGTGACATGTAACAAGCTGCTGGCGTCATTATTGTTGACCTTTTATATCACAACACTTGTTTACGGCGGTATCAGTTACTCCATGTCCCTATTAGTGTAACTCAACATACGGCCAAACATGATATTTAAATCGCTTACAAAACGCGTGCAAATCAACTCTTCGAGGACTTAAATTGTCGACAACTTATATCTCCAGGTTTGTGTCTTAGGGATTTTTGGAATATGGAGGCAATTTTGAATTACGAGTCTTTGAGTGTGAAAAACATGATTTTTCGACCTTATCTTGGCTGTAAAAATAGTTCTAAGTACAAGTTCAAAATTCCCTAAGACAGAAAGTTTGATCTTACAATCATTACTCATATGATATAAAAGATTTGGATTTTCAGTAAAATTTAGGACCGATCTAAATATGGTATTTGTTTTTTTGTGCACCAAACACCCTTTCTAAATCAACCAACTAGGCATATTTCAGAAAACATTGAAACGAAACTGTTCAGCACACGTACACGGTAAGATTTGACGTGTGCACACTGCCAATTTTCATTTAATCTCGACGAGATACGTGTGAGAGGTTACTTTTCTAACTATCACGATCTTGTAGAAGATGTTACTGTCACCGTCAGCCCTCCGCGGGGACCGAGCGGGAGCCCCAGTAACCCGATACTCTGCGTTCGAATGGAAACTTTTGGGCCAAATTTTACCATCGTGAGTGTTAAACGCCTTAAAAATAACCAGGACCTAATCTCGGCTGGATGCGACAAACATACCATCAAAATGCGTCAGCATCTTAGGAGGGCATTATTGTGGGTAGTCGTTGAGGGATGTAACGTTTGCACAGTTGCCAGCGAGTATTACCCAGACAACTACGAATTAAAAGAGACGTTCTATCCAAAACGACGAGAGAAATTAATGGGAGAGGAGTTGAGGTCAGTTCAATTGCCAAACCATGCATGTTGAGACTGCCGAGTAACTTTTCTTATCACAGTCATATATCATTCAAAGTCATTGTAACCATATACCTTCTAATAGTGTACTTCTTTGATCGTTCTTGTCAATATATTAAATATTAGTTACTTCAGCTGAGTCTACTAAGATGAACAATACGATCGAAATGTGCCTCCTTAAAATAAAGTCTTGCTGTTTCTTTTGATATTCCGTGTTTTGTGGTTCAATCATAATACCAGCGTTGTGGTCCTGTGGTTAAGCAACATTTGTTTTCTTTGTTGAATTTTCATTTTTTTTTCGCCCGCGCGCATTAATTTTCGCATCGCCAGAGGATGTCTCCCATAAAATTAAGTCGGTGTGGCCTAAGGGCTACTAAGGAATGGGGGATGCTAAGGCTGTAGGGATGATATACCGTTCAAAAAACCACCGAGTCTTATCTGTACTTTAAAGTCCATCCTACTTGTTTTATACCAGTTCCTGGGGCGGGGAAAGAGGCACCATTACCCAAGCTAACCACCTTCTTAATTTCAAAACGACTTGGTGTGCGATCACATAATTTTAAGGCGAGGATGTAATCTTTAAAAAATTAACCTCTTTGTAATTTGGTGTCGTTATGGCATAATACGTTGTAGTAATGATTTCATAATGTGAATCAAACCGTCTAAAAGAAAATTTATGACATAGGTATAAAGTTAAACCAAGGACAATAAGAGTATCTCATATTTGTGCCAAACTTCTGTTGCCAAAAAAACCCGCATCGATCAAAATGGCGTCATAA
The DNA here is from genome assembly GCF_000003815.2 of Branchiostoma floridae. Classification (NCBI taxonomy): domain Eukaryota; kingdom Metazoa; phylum Chordata; class Leptocardii; order Amphioxiformes; family Branchiostomatidae; genus Branchiostoma; species Branchiostoma floridae. The sequence continues at coordinate 30,952,771 of NC_049979.1, forward strand.
AATGCATTTCTACGTCCGGCACCGTGGATCAGCAATTTTAATTTTCAAAAATCCTGTTTTTACATATAACTGCAAACCCAATAAAAATAGAAAAAAAACACTCCATATGAATGTCTTTTGAAATACTAGAAAAATGACAGAAACGCAGCATCTCACATCTACTAGATTTGACTTGAACTAACTTTTGGGATTTGTCACCTAGTTTGATAGTCCTAGCACACGTCGTTCGGCAGTTATATGACGTCAGCATTGGCGCTGGCACTTTTAATCTAGATAGGATTTAATGCAACTTCTTAGTCAAAACTGGGCTTAATGAAATGTTGTAATGTACAACTCCAGTCTTTGTTATACAATGAGAAATCCACCACACATGTAACGCCACTTATTGCGTATAGAGCAAGAGTCTCGGTGAGCCATAGACCGTTTGCAAAAAAAAATTAGATACATTCGCCTGTTTCCCCTATCTACTAGTAGGTAGTCGCACAGAGTTACATCTGACATCTTGAGGTGCTAGCCCTCTTTGACATTTTCTGAGCTCCGGTGTGCCAGTTTGCCCTCAAACCACCGTATGGGGTCAAAACTGACCCCAGACGTATATGAATATGTGCAATTATGGTATGTCTGGTCGACAAAAAATTACTTTCATGAGTTTGTTTGTATATATGTCCTTAAACTTCTCATACGTTTTACTGACATTGGCCCATTGTTGATTACGTTATCCTAGAAAGTTTATGCATGGTCCAGTGGGGTCAAAACTGACCCCTGCATTATTTTAAACATTCAATCTTTTAAGACCCACACCTAAACAACTTATCGTATAAACACAATATTTTTAGAGAATGACATACATGTGAAACAAAATTATGGTACAAACTTTTGTGTCATTATCGTGTTTTATGACGACATTATGACGTCTTCTAGCTTATATTGGCCTCTATCCTGGATTTTATTGATGACCTCATTAAATTAGCATAAATTATCAATATTGAATCATAAAATTTACGTTGAATTTTTTAAGATGTCATGAACAAGTGTGGTTTGCCAGAAACTAATAAACTTGAATATTTAATACAAAATTAGAAAATTTTGGTGGCTCTAGCATAAGCCGTTCAGGCGCTATGCGACATTGAAGATGGTACAGGAATCAAAAACCTTTTACCGGGTCTGAATAGCGTTGTTGCAAAATGTGGTCCTCGTGATCTTTTGCTTAAATTATGATAATGAGCTAGAACTATTCTCACCTAATCAAGTCAAACTGTCCCAAATAGATAAATGAAACTATACATATATACAAATCACAAAAAGAGACACTAAAAAACTGTATTTGTACAAAACGTCATCGGGTCAGTTTTGACCCCATACGGTAAGATTAGTAGAAAAAAAGCTACGGTGGTTTGAGGGTTAATATGTAATCATGCCATGTCCTTATCACATGAGTGGGCATGTGGTCTTTATCCTGTGATATGGACTCTTTATCAAACCTTGATTTGTACACGTTAAGCTAATGTTCTGGTTGAGGGAGTGTATACCAGCCCATAAAACAGATGACCAGGATAAAGGCAAGGCCTCGTTTTAGGCATTCTTGAGAGATCTTAAATTGAATGCGCATGTCGACTACATCTGAAACAAGCCAGCTTCTGTTTCTTCTGCGCAGACTGAAGCATTTCAACATTCCAAAGACCCTGGTTGCAGTGTTGGACCATTGAATAATTCATCAGCCCCTGTCTGGCACCCTGGGTCAACCACACAGATGAGGAATAAGATTGAACGTATTCATGGCAGAGCGGTACGCCTCATCATTGGATTGGACTACACAGCAGTATCGTCACCTCTTACCGACCACAATAATGAATATCAATTGCCGCCAACACTGCTATGCTAATAAACTGGACAAGTGCCGAACTAAACGCTATAACACAAGTGCACATGGTCCGTCTAGACAACTGTTCAGAAGATTGTAAGACCTATTTCTCTACGTATTAGTACTACTGCCCCTAATATTTATATATGTTAACCCTATCTAGACGGTGGGGTCGCTAAAAGTGCCCGTGCCAACTTGACGTCGCATAACTGCCGTGTGCTAAGACTTCGAAACTTAGTGACTTTTCCAAAAATATTATTGGCAACAAATCTATAAACATGAGTTCAGGATTTTTCATGCTGTCATTGCGACGGGTTTCTAACAGGCATAGTTTACCGAATTTACTAATTTCAAGTTAAATAATAATGATTCGAGATTTAATTGCTAAATCATACCGGATTTCCTATATCATTAACATCCGATGCACTTCTATGTTATATCAATGATAAAATACTTATAATTTACGTAAATTCCATTACGTCATGGGTGAAAATAATGTCGTAAGGGACGGTGAAATACGGTTATTTTTTGCACTGGAATTACGTCAACATCTTTTCTTCACAAAACACATTCATTTGAATTTTTTACTCTTATTCTATTGGGTTCTGAGGTTATATGTAGATACAAACTATTTAAAAAAATTAAAGCTTGTCGATCCAAATTGCGGACATATGATGTCATTTTTTGACGTCTTATCGGCGTCAGTTTCGTCGTTTTGGCAATAAATGACTTGGCAGACTTAAAAACAAACTAGAGTTCGACGAACACATCCCTTCGCCAAATAGCCATACCTTTATTTAAGACTTTAGGGTCTTATCCATGTATTACTACATAGTACCTACCCCAATAGCAAATGACTGCATGAACTGCGTTCCTCACAAACCCACAAATGCTAACATACAACCAAATATCATCAGGATCCATTCAAGGGTTCTCGAGTTACCTTGTCCACAGACAAACGCACTTACATACAAAGCCAGCTACAGCACCATAGGTAAAAGCTAGCTAAACTGTTCTCGCACATGACCTTCCTCTCCAAAACCGCTACACACCTACAAACTATCGTGAAAATCGTCCAGCTGCATTTGGACTTATGCTACCCAAAACAAACCGCAAAAAATATATCAAGCTCGCTGCAGTACCATAGGAAAACACCACGGATGCTACAAGATCATCTGTGGTCACAGTCTTGTGACTGTGACCACAGATGATCTGGTAGCATCCGTGGTCAATCAGAATTTCATTCTTGTCAGAAGATTTTGTCTCCAGTGTAAGAGGGTCCAGCTCACAAGCTAAGGCTCCTCCAGCAAAACATCTGTGAAACAGCTGTGTCCATAGATATAGGTCAAAATAAGATGTATAGAAAACAGTTTATTTCTGTTAATTGGCCACTGACTACAATTAAATGCATCTTTATATTTCAGCCATACCATAGGTATGGTGAAATATATTGTATTCGTAATGTTTCTTTCTTTCTTTCTTTCTCCTGTCAAATCTTCAAATCGAATCAACTCCGCCGTTTTTAAACCGATTGACTTGAAATTTGGCACAAAGGTAGAGTAAGCCAATACCCTCAGGTGTTTTTTCCATTTTTTTCATATCTGCCTTCAAAATGATTTTATTGAGTTTTTTGTCAATTTTTATGTATATTTCGGGCTCCTGTGCCCTGGTATTACAGCCGAATGACATGAAATTTGGTACAGAGGTGCCCTGATCATATGCCCACCCAGATTTAAAAACAGTTTTGGCATACGGTAGAACAAAATGCTTAATTTTGCGATTTTTGGCCATTTTTTGACAAAAAAAGCACATTTTTGCCTCCTGTACCCTCGTTTTACAACCAAATGACCTGAAATTTGGTATAAAAGTGCCCTTCAATTATGTGTGCATGAATTCAATAACAGTTTTTCCATACAGTACAACGTAATGCTAAATATTGCGATTTTATGGCCGTTTTTGGACAAAAATTGGACATTTTTGGCTCCTGTTCCCTCGTTTTACAACCAAATGACCCGAAATTTGGTTAAGCGGTGCTCTAGATATTTATCCAAAGGACCCATGTATAATTTTTGGCATGGAACACTTTAAAATGATATATTTGGGATTTTTTGGGGTCATTTTCCAATGGCCAACGACCTCAAGGCCTATTGTTGCATTATGGCTGAAATATGCTGTATTTGCTCTCAAGCAAATGTCGGCCTTTCTAGTTCCCTGTATATTGTTATCTAAAGTACCTTTCAGTCAAAAACAATGCAAACAAGTTTGAAAGTCCATATGGAAAATTCAGTGGATTTCTGACTTTTCCTCATTAATTATGCAAATTAGCTGCTGATTTGCATACTTAGTATAAAATTATGTAAGTCATCACTTAGGCTATCTACCGATCAAAAATCACGACCACAGCATGATCAGAACACGAGATGTCAAAAATTGACAAGTTTTGCTGCAGTACCTTAGGAAGCCGCTAGGGGGCCCACTATCATACTTGACCTTCGTTGTCCTGACCCCTACCCACCTACCAAATATTATCAGGATTCTTTCAAGGGTTCTCGAGTTATGCATTCCACAAACAAACGGACCCACACACTTGGCCCGCTACCATCCTAACGCAAAATGCTACGCCAATTATTTTCGAATACAACCTTCCTTTTTGCAACCGCTACTTAGATAATAAATGTCATGAAAATCAATACACAGCTTCTTGAGTTATATGCTGTTGGCATGAACTTTCCTCATTAAATTATGCAAATTAATTGCTGATTTGCATAATTAGTATTGCAATGTGTAATTCATCACTCATTCTATCTACGTACCAAAAATCCTGATGATTCGTCAACACGTTCTCGAGTTATTCTCGTCCAAAGTTTGAAAGGTAATCCTAGCCTGCAGTTGCCAAAAAGCCGTTAGGGGGTCCAAACTCCCAGCACTTACTCTCTGTCCCAAGGGCTATCTACCACTAAAAAATCATGACCACAGAATGTCCAGAACACGAAGTGTCAAAATTAAAATTTTTGCTGCAGTACCTTAGGCAGTCACTAGGGGGCCCATTATCGAACTTGACCTTTGTTTTCCTGAACCCCACCCACCTACCAAATATAATCAGGATCCATTCAAGGGTTCTCGAGTTACCTTGTCCACAGACAAACGCACTTACATACAAAGCCAGCTACAGCGCCATAGGTAAAAGCTAGCTATTCTCGCACATGACCTTCCTCTCCAAAACCGCTACACACCTACCAAGTATCGTGAAAATCGTCCAGCTGCCAAAACAAACCGCAAAAAATATACCAAGCTCGCTGCAGTACCATAGGAAAACACCAGGTAAACCGTTTTCAAACTTGGCATTACTTTCGACAACCGCTACACACCTACTAAAAATCCAAAATTTCCATCCATAATTTCTCGAGTTATATGCTGTTGACCTACATATAGACCCATGTAGACAAAAACATACTCTTCTTGGCGAAGAGAATAAGATATTCTAAAACGTCAATTTAAATTCCCTTTTTAGGCGGTTGAAGCCCAAAAATGAATTATGACGTTATAATTGCATCATATTACGTCAGAACGATATCAATATGAAAAATATCAAGAATATATCAATCCCGCTGTTTTCAAATTACGATGTGGGGGGCCAAAAGAGCTCCAAGAATCCCCCCCCCCCAAAAAAAAAAATCTGCATAGGATAAACAAGTCGATGGCCGATATCTCTATTTTTATAAGTATCTCCATTTTTTATGATTTTAATCTTTTAAATATTAAGTTATTACGTTTATTTTATATTGAAACATCACACACTTATTTAGCCTTAGGGCTGCGACTGTGATACGGATTTCTAGATAAATCATTACTAGGCCGTTACCTTGTAGCAACCCACAAAGCTCAAATGGAGGCAGCTTTTAAACATATAGAGCTTGGAAACTAATATTAAGGTCGGTGTATAGAAAAAAAAAATTACCCACCTTTCGAGTGGATTGCGGACAATGATCAGCTTGGTGTACGTCTTCAAACGAAGACGAACTTGTTCATCAGAATAGGTATTGAGCCGTTTAAAAGGTAAATCATCGAGCATCACCCTCATATCATGGGTATTTCTTCTTTCATCGTGCTCAAGGTTATGCAGAATGGTTAATGTTGTTGTGCTTCCAGTTTTAAAGACTTGGCAGTATAGAACTTTATATTTTTCACTAACAACGAAACGTCTTCGAGTTGGAAATTCCTGTAGAGGAAAAAAAAGTCACTTAAAGTAATGCTATCAGACATGCTAGATTACTCTAAGGTGATCGTTCTATTATATTAATTACAGGCTAGAGAGATACGACACATTAACCTAATACAAGTAAGTGCGGTAAAATGGATGTTTTGCTTTGATTGAAACTAATAACATATGCAATTGACATACTGGTAAACCATACTGATCATGTATAAGTTTGAACGCAAATTTAAACAAATTTGCAGTGCTAATGATATAGTGGCAATGGCCAAAATGTCTCATTTTTTGCACGTATAGCACAAATATACTTGTCAGACAACGCCTTAAATTGACTTGTAAACCTTTTTTAAGTTTTAATTAGTAAAAGTTTATTTTACAAATAATACCAGACTTAGCCAAGTCCTCTTGCCAAACTTTATATTTTTTATTTAATTATTGATCATTCAGGGTAGTCCCTACAGTTATAAAACCCTGATATTTAATGGAGCCCAAATCAATCTACATTAACGTAATAATATTCGTATAACATTAAATGTATGTAATCAAACAAAAGGGTAATAACTGCAATTAAATCAACAAAACAATAACAACTCAAAGTTCAAAAACTCATCAAAATAACAATCATCTGAAAAGAAAAAAAAAACGTAAAAAAAATTAAAAAATCAAGCTAATTTTTAAACTTTGTACTATGGTAGTGCTAGTAACTTGCAACTTTACCGTGTATCTTGTTCCGTTGTTTCTGCAGTAACTCTTTAAGACTGCCATTCGTTCAGCCTGTATGTATTCGTTGGTGCGTTCATTTCCTAAAACATTAAAACGGCACTTAAATGAAAGACAGGCAATTGATATTGTATTATAAAAGACATCGCTAATTGAACTGGTACCAACCGGTGCCTGTTTTAAAAGTCTCCCTGAATTGGACGATTGGAAGGGTCTTAGGGAATTCAATAACTCGTTCGCTACAATGTTCATCCACGTCTATGCTTTTTCTTATGGTAAATGTGACCAAAACAACCTGATTGGAGTATAACTATCTATTCCACTGCACGAAAACAAGAATTTCTGGTTTCTTACACTACCGTGGAACTTGACATGTCCGGGTCGTATAACGGAATTTCTAGCCCCGGCGGTGTGTCCGGTGCCGAATATCTCCAATCATTCCCGGACACGGTCATGTCCGGTAGTTTGCGGTACCCGCACACTGCCTGTCTCTAGAAGTGGTTAAGTAAAGGGGTAGTGTGTATGCGAGTGATAATTACTATCAATGCTTTTTAAAAGAAAATGGTACGGAAAACAGTATAAAAGTGTCCATTTAATAAAGAAACGAAAAAAAGGCTATCTCTAAACCTTATTTCTTGCATTAAAAAAGCTTCTGATTATGATAAAGAGATATGTGTGCATATTCAACTTACGGTAACGCGGAGTGACTTTAGAAATTTCAAAGTTTGTCAATGCTGCATGAATTATAAGATATTATAGTGAAACAAAATGTTTGACAGTTGAACATTTCTATTTCACAACATTCTGTTCCGTTTGCGTATTTACTGCTAGTGCTGGAGAAGGCACGTTACTGGTTCTGAACACACAAGTTTCAATTCTGTGAATACTGTCCGATACGGCAGTAGCATCTTACAGTAAACACTGCACGAAAACCCTGATTTCCAGTTGTTTCAAGGGACTTACACACCTGTGAACTGTTCTGTGTCCTGGCTGTGTACATGACTTTCCTGGTTCGGCGTGTAATGTCCTTGTTTTTTTCTTACATACCAGGACTCGCGCTTGTACAGGAATTTCTAGGACCCTTACACCAGACGTGTAGGGGAAATAGGCAGACAAAGGCTTGGCGGCGCCTATTCTCAAAGCCAAGCTTGAGTCGCGGTTTATTACTGTTTACCGACAATTACCACCTCTGAAACCCAGCCTATGCTATGCTTCGACAATAAATAAGCAATGAGGTTTGCATTTTAAACACAAAATAAGGGGGAGTGTAGGGGGTATTGAATGATTGGTATGTCTACCCGTGACATCGTCTGACAGAGCAAAGTGGAACAAAAAACAACTATAAAAGAAACAGCATCCCCATTTTTAGGAATACCATCAAGGTCAGAAAGAAAGGTCTATATAATACTAAAAAAACAATCATAATTAATGAAGCTGTGCTTTGTATGGGCCGACATTTCCAACTTATTTGTAAATCCTACGGTCGCACGTATTAAAGCGCCGACCGCAGTAACTCTGGGGGCCCAAGCGGGCCATTCATTGTCATTTCTACATGTCAGAAAAAATAAATGCTAGGGATAAATCTTGGCTTCTAAATAGGAAAGCATGTCTTAAACCAAAGGAGGTTTCAACTTCCTTGATTAAACTAACTCATTTTCATTACATAAACAGCAGTTCGTTAGTCGGATATATATTGAATTGTCTAGCACAGACAAAGGCCACAAACGCTCAGCGATCATTGAATCATTCTTGTTTGAGAAGGGGCTGCACGACCAACCTCCATGGAGGAGCTCCACAGAGCTGACCTCCATGGAGGTTGCTCGTGCAGCCCTCCAGCTCCACCGAGCGAGCTCTTTGCACTATGAATGCAAACACTTGGTTCTCGTAACCTTCTTGGAATTTTTAAAACTATATAGAGGAGGTTCTCTCGTAGAGGACAAACAACCGGGCTGAACTAGCAGCTCTACGCTACCATTAATACAAAACATGGTTCCGTTATACGGGCTATGAATGTAACGTTAAACAATTGGTTCACGTTACCCAAAACAAATCGGTCAGAGGGCTCTATACGGTAACAGAGAACTGCATGAGCAGCGCTGCACGGGCTTTGAATGTAAACATTTGGTTCACGTCCCCCAAACAAATCGGTCTGAGGTCTGTGAAATGATCTATGTCAAGATAAAACCTCCTTGACTCGATGTACTAAATGTAACAGGAAACACATCGCGTAGGGTAGATAATTTCATGTGTTCTTTGTTAGGATATGCATGGACGTAACACCTGTATATATGGAAGCATTGTGCGAGAAAGAAATGCCACTTTTTTGCAAACAAGTAAATAACTATGCACGTCGGGGCCTTGATTTGTAACGTTTTTATGCTTTGTGATAATGCAAGTTGGACCAAGAAGGTTATAGTTCACTATTATTGTAGGATAAGTAAAAACGTTACGTTTATTATCAAACTAATCTCTGAAACCGTAAACAATTATAGCTGCACATTGCCACCTAGTACTGTGTGGATATTGTTGGCTGACTGCATTGTTTGACTGTGAAATGCGACCAGGTGACAAAACGCTCATGCAAATACTCATTAACACACAGCCAATTATATGCCATATAGCCGTTGGGTAGACCAATCAACACACGTGCTAGGATTTTCAAATCTTTCAATCTGATCTTTCAGTTGGCATTCGGAGTTGACTTTTTTTCTGAAAGGTAGCGCTTTCATGCAGCCCCTATTTCAATAGCAAAATATTTGTATGCACGTCAGACGGCGCCAGTGAACAATGAGAGCTTGGAAATACCCAAGTCAAGACCGGACACCATCTCGCTGTGAAATTGCATTCAGCTACCATGGGACCTAGTTCTGTTTAAAAGTGTAACAACTGGTGCACCGAACTACACGGAACAGCCGTCGAGCCCAGCTGTTTTGTGTGGTTTGAGTTTCAGCAAGGAAGGTCTTTCTCACTACGTCAACGCGAGAAGGGCTAGCTTAAGCCTCACGTTTCTGCCGCCATTTCTCGATGGATTGGATACTACTGTTATGCGAACTTTACAAGCCAATCCTGACTAGCATCGGTTTGTGTAGAAGACCGCATGGACAACAGAATTTGTGAGAGAGTTTGTGGGCTACTGCTTATGAAAATAGTGACCAGGATGCTAGTGACTTATATATTTGAAAGCGAAAAGAGCGATGGCTTTATTACCCAGTGCATATATGGAGGAGCCCACCAGGAGCAGTCCAAAATAGTTAGAAATAAAACAGAAACAAAGTTGATTGACATTTTGAAAGAATAGAGGAAACTTATACAAGCTTCATGGTGAGGGGGGGGTGCTCGAGGGGGAATCCTAGGTCGAGAGGGGTGGTAAAAATAACAATGATTTTAATAACAAAGGCTGTAATGAACGCGCTCTAGTCGAGGTAGATAATTAGGTGATAATTGCCCGGTAATTGATGCAGAGAGCATCCGTGCGGCGCGGCACACGTCTCGGGTGTCCGGCCATGTAGCATCTAGATTTCGTCGGCGCCAGGAATCGTCCAAAAACGTACGTAAACTAGATATCCAGGATTCGTACTTCCCGTGCCGTCAATCATGGTGATTGACAGGACAGAAAACACTTATTATGCACGCCCATGTTTCCATATTTGGATAGACCTCGTGAGACCTCAACAGACTCTAGATGCGAGAGATTAAAACCCGGAAGTGACCGCTGCCCTCCCATAATAAGGACGCCATCTGGATGCTATTAACCCTATTCAGACGGGGGGGGGGGGGCTTTCGAGGCCTGCGCTAACTTCGATGCCCTATAACGCCAAAACGCCTTACGCTAAAGCCACCAACTTCGATGAGTTTTCCTAAAATATTGTTGGCAACAATTTTACGAAGTTTTGCAAATTTTCCATTCTTTCGTGTTGCCATGGCAACCGTTTGCTGACAGGCAGTTTTGCCAAAAATCACAATTTTTGGTTCTAACAATGTATTTTTCACATTTATTTGCTATATTACTGCTATTTTGTTACATAAATAAAATCTTATATTATTTAGCATATCTTTCATTATTATGTATGCATAAATTATGCTAATTTGATGACGTCATCAGCCCAAAATCCAAGATGGCGGACCGTATGGCCAGATCAAGCTAATTATCCCTTAAAATTTGTAACTACCTGGTATTTTTTCATCAGAAACTATCTGAATGAATGAATTTAGTCTATTCCCATTGCCCTTTGTGATTCCAATTGCCCCTTATGACGTCATTATGACGTCATCGATGTTGGTATTGGCAATACAAGTCGTAAGAAACATTATTATTCTATCTGCACTTGTTGTTACATTTTTGTAGTATAACTTGAAGGATTCTGAGAATACCCTTTTTTCATGGGTCCGGCCAATATAAACTGATTGATGACGTCATAATTACGTCATTTTACGTCAACGTAACGTCAAACGTCAAATACTCGTCGGATATTATGTCGATATCATGTCCTAAAAAAATTGGTGGCCTTAAGGCACGTCGTTCAAGAGTTAGAGGACTTAGAAGTGGAGGGCCTCAAAAGCCGGACCCCCCCCCCGGTCCAGGGATGACCAAAAAAGCCCGGTCTGAATAGGGTTAACACGTAACTAAGAATGTGACGCTACACGAAAAACAACTCAAGAGACTTAATCCCATCTTTACTGCCATGTTTTATGGAAAAGGCATTTTGGGCCTGATATGTAACATGTGAACATTGAAGTATTATATTATCAATCATTCGTTTAACACATCAGGAGCTGAATAAATTCTTCATAAAACTCCTGCGGGGAGATACAAAGATGGCGTCCTTCTGACCACGAAAACACTACAATGCAAGATAGTCTCCTCCCTCGTAAACAGGAAGCTCACCCTCAAATACACGTTCTGGATAATCGTTGATTATCCAGGATGCGTCCTTAGGGGTTTTGGGCCGTGTCCTGGATATCCAGGAAGCGGTCAGGGCTCAGCTTAGGCCATATTCTGGATATCCAAGACGCGTCCTCCTGTTCAGGCCGTTTTCTGGATATCCAGGATGCGTCCTCATGTTCAGGCCGTTTTCTAGATATCCAGGATGTGGACCGGGCATTGTATGGCAAAGGGTAATAATATCTGGATGCTATTAACACTTATCTAGAATGTGTCGCTACACGGAAAACAACAGTGACTTTATCCCATCTTGACTGCCATTTGTTAATTCATTACGCAAAAAGCATTTTGGGCCTGATACGTAAGTAAAATGTTTGTTAACATCGAAGTATCATTATCAACATTCTTAAGTTCTGTAACACCAGAAGCTGATAGAATAAATTCTACATAAACCTCTTGCTCCACCCGCACGTACATGTTCTGAATAAACACCGTTGATAATCCAGGATACGTCCTGTTTGGTCCGTTTTTTTGGATATCAAGGACGCGTCCTCCTGCTCAGGCCGTTTTCTGGATACCCTTGATTCGGCCTAGTACGAAAAGTAGATACTGGCGAAAGTTGGATACACCAGGGCATATAGAGAAGTATTGCGACTAAATGCGCGGGAATTCACGGGCCTTAGACACGTTCCGGGCACAAAGTGGTCGTTTCCGTGCATCCTCGGGCGTGCCAATTACCCGGACAGGCAGTGTGTCCGGTTCGATACGTCCCGTGAATGTCCGAACATTTCCAGTTTCTGGGCGCATGCCCATGAGTTTCTACCCAGTAAAGTCGACTTTTCATACAATGTTCCTGAGAAATCATAATACGTGCTTCTGGAGTTGAATGCCCCTTGAAGATACATTGGACAAAAAAAGATCCATGAAAGTTTTATAATTCCTAAACTTTTTATATCATTATGACGTATTATGACGTAATTATAACGTTATTAATTACCAAGGTGGTACTATAAAATCACTCAATAAATTCGGCAAACGTAAACAAACGGGTTCAGTCTGCAACAGGCTCTAATACAGTGAACATGGGTGCTGGAGCAGGGATAATACGTACACTGAAGAGTTCAAATAGTCACAGATAGATAAAGAGTTTTAGTTCGGTAGCACAAAAAAAGGATATTTGTAAGCTTTCTCTAAACAGAAATAATGTGAAGTAATGACCACAGACCCACTGAGCCTAGCCTGGATGGGAAACATTGGGGCACTAAAAGATTATACCCTGGTTGCTGGTGGTGTCTGTGCAAGTAATTCTAGTCTCTCCCATCGCAAAGAAGGTGCCATGATTAAAAGTTATATTTATAGACATACAAACGCCAATAGAAAGCTCATAACTAATGGAAAAAATACACATCTGACAGGGACTAATTTGTGCCAAAAGAAATGCCCTTATTCTCTACAATAATAACAGTTCTTATTTGAAAACAAGACAAGAAAAAGCTTCTGATAGGCAAGACACCAAATAGCAAAGATGTTGACATTCAGTAATCCAGACAAAGGTACCAATAGAGAGCAAGATTGTTCAGGAAAAAGTGTGCAATGTCATGTACGTCTACACTGAATTCAAAGAAACAGGAAATCTGGCCAACATTTTGAATTTTCAACCCTGGTCTGAATATTTCTTCCTTCATACCTAATGTTGTAGAAAATATGGTATGGTTCCTTTAGTGTCATTTTGCTTTGTTTGACAGCATTTTGTTGACATGTAATGGAGAAAATATTTCAAACAGATCTGACAGTTAATATGCCAATAACTGTCAAGCTTACATCGTAATACCACCCCTTTGTTCCTGGCAGCAGACACTGGCTGGACTTCCCATGGCTTCCAATTAGTTTATGTGGTCTAGAGGGTCAATTCAGCTTGAACAAATCCTGGCACAGTTAAGAAGGGAGCATCTATATCGGTTTATGGTTTTTGAGGACCCTGGGTCCAGATTTTTGGTGTTTAAGATACATTTTTTTCATCATATAACGCTAAAACTACATAACATGGATTGAAAACGTTAATATGAATGTTTTTTTGTAAGAAAATTACAAGTAATGATAAAATCCGAGTGAAAATAAGCTGGTTATACTTTTCATCATGATATTGTCGGCCATCTTTGATTATGACCAATTAAGTCATTTCATTAGCATGATTTATGAATATTTAATTATAAATGTTCAACTAAGATGTGGTACATATGAAAGATATATGAAAAGAATTTTAGTTTCGCAAGAAAATTTTAAAACCAAAATTAGTGATTTTTGTAAAATTTGCCTTTAAGCAACCTGTTGCCATGGCAACATGAAAATTTATAAACCTACTCTTTTTCTTGTAAATTGTTGCCAATAATACTCTAAAAAAAAGTCACTAACTTTGGTTGTTCTAGCACAAGCCGTTTGGGAGCTATACGACGTCGAAGTTGGTGTAGGCACTTTCAGTCCCCCCCCCCCCCAGTCTGGATATGGTTAACAGCCAATTAAACCGTTTATTCGGATATTTCTTTTGCCAAAAAAATTCCTGGTAATGAAAAATTGTAAAATATTGTTATTAAATCTGGTCATACTGTTGATATGGTCATCTTGTTTTTTTGCCTTTAAGATTAGCGCAATATATGCATATCTAATAATGAAATATGGTCTTACGTACATGTACTTCTAGAAATATATTGTTTAAGATAACGATTTTCGTAAACATAAAATCTGTTGAAAATACTTAAACAACATCTCAGGAAAAGTCACCACACTTTGTGGCTCTAGCGTAAGCCGCTTAGGCGTTATACGCCATAACATTTGCGGGCTCAAAAGCCTCCTTTCTTCTTGCCATGAAAAAAAAATCAACTATGATTTTTATTTAAAAAAAGGATTGATTTTCTTAAGTGAGACGCTAATGGCCAAATATTTTTTAAGGTAAAGAAACAATTTTTTGCACGCATGTTTGTAAAATCATCTCTTGTACTTTTTATGGTGTATTTACTTCTTCTGAAATGTAGTAGATCATAATAAACAAACCATAGCTCCGGATCTTTTGGTGGAAAGATGTAGTTGTCTTGTAAATGTCTTTATCCAGGCATATATAAACCAGTATTAACAGAGCAGCCACTGCAAGAAGTAATCGCGTACAGGTCAGCCATTTCTTCATCTGTGATTTCTTCATCAGTGATTTCCTAGAAAACAAAAAAAAAAATTATTTTCAAACATGATATTAAAAACTACGTAAGTAGTTCTGCTTTTACAGTTTTGTGCTTATACGATTGATAAAATATCGAAGATCACGAGAAGTTATCCCAGACGAAAAGCAATCTAAGGGACGATGGATACACTGTAAAAGCTCACAATAAATTCGGGTAGCACAGACTGTCACTGATAAGTCAACAGCAATGAACAAAGCCGTACAAACGGGATCTCGGCTTGGATTGGAAAATATACAAAATATCCAGCGTCTAACACTTAACTATAGGTAGATGAAAATAAAGGCTTCACTGCATCCGAAAATTAAATATCATTTTAATAAACAGCAAGGATAAAGATATAAAATAGACATGGTAGGGTTTGCAGACCAACAATAAGCAGCTTTGTAGAATGCTGGAAATTATGTTAAACATTTTTGCTATTCAAGAAGGTTTGTATTTGGGCTTTATCCTGTTGTTTCTTTTGAGGTATACGCTAACCATTCGAGTAAATTATGTAAATTATGTGCCTTCTATGAGAATTGCGAATGTATGTATGTGTTGGCACCCATCATCAGCTAAGCTGCCTGGGTTTGCCATGCATTGTATTGTCAGCGATTTAACTAAATCTAAATCTAGTAGCAATTGATTGATTGCAAACCTTTTAAGGTCAAATGGACATATAATGGTATATTCATTTCTTTAGAAATACTTTGGAGTTATAACCTAGATCTTATAGATATCAAGAAAAAAAATGCTGCCAATGATGTTAAGAATGTATCAGAGCTCGTTTTAAGTTGTATTGAATAATAATAATATCTTTTTGGAGATTGCGCCGATTTGCCAAGTGTTATACCGACACTTACCTAATGTAATACGACTCGATAGGTATATTACAGTTGAATCTCTTTGTTGCAGGTTGATGTAGAATGTGTGCTGATGTACAATTCACCAACGTATGATCCAAGCCCTTTTTAAGACAAGACATGCGCATGTGCAATACTTAAAAACCGGTCTAACGTGTTCCCCCTACATCATAAAGATGCAGCAGCACAGTCCTTTTTTTACTTATTGGTGCTTTACGTGAACATAACCAGCCACAGCTTTTTTTAAGATCAGGACGTTGTTTCATGTCAGAACTTAATGCAATCTCGAAATTATATCTGAAATTATAAACTATCTAACCTACACGTTGAATCGATAATCTCCGGATGGAATCAAATGAATATTTTACGTTTGGTCATTTATTGCGACTCGCGTGGTGCCATCGTCGAGTAGGGTTTCTGGCCATTTTAACATTTGTCTTGATTTTATTGTGGCGATCTACTTATCTCCCTAACGACAATCATCGATGGAGTACATCGTATTATTCAAGGTGATTCAACTTAAGAGAGCAGGCATCGTATCAAAAATTCTTTACCTTTTAACTTCTGTAGGTTATATTGTTCCTATATATAGACAGCCTGACACACAACTATTTTAGTAATGCATGTTAATCAACAGTTATCTTTTCTTTTTCTTTCCACCCGAGGTTCTACCGTGAAAGAGAGTTACTTAGCAGGAAACCCAACATTGTTTTTATATTAGCGGATGACTACGGTTGGAATGATATTGGCTACCATGGGTCATTCATAAAAACTCCAAACCTTGACAGGTAGGTGATGCTAAGATAAGAAAATGAATTAATCATTATTGTTACTATATTTTCATCTCTCCTATCAAGTCAAACCTGCTATGTTCTGCTGCTGTTTATTATTTCCCTGAAATAGAGGTTGAGTAGTGACGACCCTTTGTTTGGAACGGAAAGATCCGTCCCCAAGATAACAAGAGGACCTGATGTTTTGCTGTGATATTTGATATGTTGATTGGTATTATAAGGCCATTGAATTTTATGTATGTTTTAGATAGGATTTAATCATCCAAAATAATTTTCCTTTTGAACTATTTTGATTCAATTGTCGGAGATAGCTTTAACCCTATTCAGACAGGTGTCACAGCAATCACGCCCCCCCCCCCCATGACTAGCGTTTTCGGGTAAAACACCAGAGTTTCTAAATACTAGAAAAACAGTCATATTGGAGGTTAAAGATACCCATAGGCTAGGTGCAAATAGCAAAATGTGCGATATTCTAATGAATACCTTATCTGCATAACTAATAAAGACATTTCATACTTCTTTTGTGGTAGAGGCTTCATATTGGAGATATATTGGTTGCTTGAGGACAGGTGAATACAATAAAATACATCTTATGTTGAGACTCAAGCATGTGCAACTAGAGTTCCACGAACACATACCTTTGCCAAATAAACCAGGTTTGTTATGTAGAATGATGTCTGTAGACATAAATTTGTCACTCATTACATTTTATTTTATATGCCTGGAGTTGGTTCATAAAATTTTGCCATTGATTATACAAATTAGATCCATATTTACACTATTAATATCAAATTGTATCAAGCATCACTTAAGCTATCAGCATACCAAAAATCATGATGATCCTTTCATTCTTGACTTATTCTCTTTCAAAGTCTGAAACAAAACCAGCATCTGCAGTTCAAGAAAAGACATTATAGGGGACCCAAACATACACCACTTACTCTCTGCCATCTTTCTCAACTACATATGTGACAAGTTTGAAAGTCTTATCACGGAATGCAGTGGATCTATCGACTTTCCTCATCAATTATGCAAATTAGCTATTAATTGGTATCTCATTATGTAAGTTTTTACTTAGGCTATCTACATACCAAAAATCATGACGATCCGTCAACACGTTCATATTTTCCATTAATTATGCAAATGAGATCAACATTTGCATAATTGATATGTATTGACAGTTCTTTTTCTCAGCTACAAATGTGACAAGTTTGAAAGTCCTATAATGGAATGCAGTAGATTTACAAACTTTCCTCATTAATTATGCAAATTAGCTGTCGATTTGCATAATTAGAATTCCATCATGTAAGTCTTCCCTTTGGCTATCTACATACCAAAAATCATGACGATCCGTCAACACATTCATATTTTCTCATTAATTATGCAAATGAGGTCAATTGCATAATTAATATGCGTTGATATTTTTCTCTTTCTCATCTAAATATGTGACAAGTTTGAAAGTCCTATCATGAAATGCAGTGGATTTATAAACTTTCCTCATTAATTATGCAAATTAGCTGTTGATTTGAATAATTAGTATTCCATTATGTACATTGTTACTTGGGCTATCTACATACCAAAAATCATGACGATCCTTCTACACGTTCCCGAGTTATTCTCCTCCAAAGTTTGAAAGGAAATCGGCGGCTGCAGTTCCAAACAAGCCGTTAGGGGGTCAAAACTTACAGCACTTACTCTCTGCCCCAAGGGCTATTTACCATTTAAACATCGCGACCACAACATGTCCAGAACATGAGATATAAAAAATAAGGGTTTCTGCTGCAGTACCTTAGCAAGCCGCTAGGGAGCCCATTATCGAACTTGACCTTCGTTTTCCCAACCCCTACCCACCTACCAAATATTATCGGGATCCATCCGAGGCTTCTTGAGTTATGCTGTTAACACACACACACACACACACACACACACACACACACACACAGACACACACACACACAGACTCACAAGCACAAAACATAACCATAGCCATTCTGGCACTGTGGCTATATTTGGGTGTAATGGTTACCTCATGCTTAAGCCTATAGTGTAAGATTGACAAGAAGTGACCCCAAAGGTCATAGTTGCTGCAAAAGAGGTCAACACGACTATGAACCAGACGATACGATTACAAGAAAATTGTTTATAGGGACAGTACATTATACATGATGGGGTGTATACATGCTATGTACACATAAGATTTAATAATCTGTAGACCAAGAATAAGGGCAACTAGGGGGCCCAAACTTATGTTACTAACTCCTGAGCATAAGAGCTATCTAACACCCAAAACTCGTGGCCATACCATGTTCAGAAGATGGAAAAACACACCCGGAAGTTGCGCTGCAGTACCAAGGGAAGCCGCTAGGGGGCCCATTATCGAACTCCCCCTTCGTTTCCCAGACCCCTACCCACCCACCAAATACCAGCTGCATCCGTCGAAGTCTTCTCGAGTTATGCTGTCCGCAGACAAAAGTTTGCAATTAAACCGGCGCCTGCACTTCCATGAAAGCCACTAGGGGGCCCAAACTCGCAGCAATCACTCCCTGCTTTAAGGGCTCCCTAACGCTCAAAAATCACGACCGCAGCATGTCCGGAACGCGAGATATCAAGCATGCAGGTCCCGCTGCAGTACCTTAGCAAGCCGCTAGGAGGCCCATTATCGAACTCGACCTTCGTCTTCCACACCCCTACCCACCCACCAAATATCAGCTGCATCCATCGAAGTCCTCTCGAGTTATGCTGCTCACAAACGGGGAGAACCACACCACCAAACCGAAAACATAACCTTAGCCATTCTGGCAAAGGCAATAATGGGAATATAAGGGACCCAACCCTCCTTGTCCGAAACAACTTCAACTGTCTTATCAACATGTAATTAAGTTAATTTTAATAATGTCGATGGAAAGTTTAAACTTCGTTCCAACACAAGGGAAGAAACTCACCATAAATTTTCGGCCGAACACTCCGACCTCATCAGATGAATGATTCGCTGCACTAATCCGGAAGTCGTCGGATGACGTCAGGTAGCAGCGAATCATAAATGGCGGGAAGGCGAAACCTGCCACCGTCACGGTTCAATGGGGGGTGATGTGCCCTGATGTAGATAGCCTCCTTGACGCCCCTCACGAACCAATCCTGTTCAGAGTCCAAGATGCGGTCATCAATGTATATGGATAAAGACAACAACAGTAGTTAAAGGCAAAGAAAACAAGGATCTAGAAAGGAAGAGTGAGGAAGAAGTACAATAACCCTATTGGATATGGCTTTTTTGTTGTTCTTTATATTGCATTATCATATAGCCATGAGACAATAACTAACGACTAGGCACCATTTCATGTTGGTTATGAGACAATCGAGATATTGTTACTTGGTAAGATAGATCAGTGGGTACTAAAATTTGTGTTACTTTTCTCTCGTTGTCAATTGATCAGCATTTTCTTTGGCCACATTCCCCAAGTCCCTTGAGTGGCTGCTATAGGCAGGTTTGACTGTGTGTCAAGAAAGTTCTGATTTGCATACATTATCTCGGTTGATTATCCTCTTCATCAAAGGGCACACCACAAAATAATGGAAGCCTTATCGTAGCAGAGAGAGCCATTTTAGTATTTCCTCATTATTTAGGTACCAATTTAGCCATTTTAGTATTTCCTCATTATTTAGGTACCAAATATTAAACTAAAATTGATATTTACCTAAATAATAAGGAAATACAATATTAAATTTATCAAATAAACTATGAAATTATTATATTTTCTCATTAATTAAGAATGTAAGGGCATCATTGGATAATTGAGATATATCGACATTTTTTTTCTATTTCTCAGTTACATATGTGACAAGTTTGAAAGTTCTATCGTGGAATGCAGTAGAGTTGCAACTTTCATCGTTGATTTTGCAAATTAGCTGTTGACGAGCATGCTTCGTACTTCATTGTGTAAATTAGGCTATCGAAATATCAAAAATAATGCCGTTTAAAAGAAGCCGCTAGGGGGCCAAAACTTACAGCACCTACTCTCTGCCGCAAGGGCTATATACCGCTTAAAATAACAACCACAGCATGTCCAGAATAAGATTCTTTAAAAAATGGAAGCCTTGCTGCAGTACCTTAAGTACCTGCTTGGGGTCCCGGTATTGAAATTGACCTTCGTTGTCCTCACCCCTACCCACCTGACAAATACAATTAGGATCAATTCAAGGCTTCTTGAGTTATGCCGTTAACAGTTGACAGACACACAAAAACGCTTTAAACAAAACATTCTGGCGAACGTAATAATAAATGTTATTTTACTTTAAATCCAATCTGAACTGAAAGATGGTTTCAGAATGTTTCGCATCCCCACTGTACATGGAGCCGTATGATAGTAAAGCTAACTAGAGTTCCACGAACACATCTTTTCGCCAAATAATCATGCCTTTGTTCAAGACTATTAGGTCTCATTCATGTAGTACTAAATAGCACCTACCCCAAAAGCTAACGACTGCATAAACGTGTGTTGGTAGCAGTTGAAAAATCCATTTATCCATCCCATCTAACCTCGAGTATTGTTGTTTACAAACACACATACATTCTACTGCAGTACCGTAGAAAAATGCCATTCCACTTGAAACATTTGACAACTTTCAATGTCTCAAACGATTAGAATGAGGAAAACATGTTTCCATTGCCACGGGCTCGTTAGCACATCATTAGCATATGATCCACAGCTTCCTATTACCGTCACCAGTGATGGTATCTCTTTACACACGAGAGAAACCGTCACGGCCCCCCACTGAACCGAACCAGGACCAGGTCCGGAGGTGGCTCAGGACGGTTTGTGGAAATACCATCATATGCCCTTTATTTCCTCTTTAGACCGGTGATTGTTAAGCATCATATGACGGTTAAACGACACAGGATGGTTAAAGCGACCCTGAGTGTAAAGTGCGCCTAAGTTTTTTTAAATTAATGTATGGTATGTAATTCCTCTCATCTGCTATAAACTTGGCTAAGCTCCTACAACTAGCATGCATCACTCTGGTACTGAGACATTTCTCTATGCACAAACATAAAATAATCTCAAGACAGTAATAGACACTCAGAGCCTTTTTGGAGTATAATGAATGGATTACTGTTATAAGGGTCCGGCAAGCTTTCCGAGTTTACGTGTCTGATGTCCTCGACTGATTGACTGACTGACTGTTAGACCTGGGTATTTGGACTCTCAAAATAGTACTAGTGTCATGCTACCAGTATCATAGCAAGGATAATAATGATCAGAAGGAAAGCCTGTCTGATGGCCTATTAACACTGCTGATCTTCCCAGCCTTGATTGAAAAGGCCAACATACAGACCCATGTAGACAAAAACATACTCTTGGCGAAGAGAATGACCAGCCTGCTTCCCAGTGTGTTATGTGTCATAACGTCTGGTTCTTTGCTATATCCAACAAATAAAGATTCGACTAAAGTTCAATTTACATATTATGTTATTAACCAACTTAGATGACCAGTCATGCTAACATTGACATGTCTTGGGTATTTGTAAATACTACATTACTATGTGGAACAAAGAATGTACTGTCGTCTTTGTTCAAAGTAGCAGTCAGCAGCGCCAAAATGTTTGTTTTTTTCAATAGTATATGTTGCGCATAGGACTTTATATTAAATTGTAGAGTAGAGAGTATACTAACTTTTTTTCATCGGCTTCTGGGCAACATACACTTTATTACCTTCGGCGACAAGGTTATGTTTTGTGTAGCGTTTATATGTATGTATGTTTGTAGAAGACCACCATAACTCAAGAACGCCTGAATTCATTGTATTGATATCTTGGTAGGTCTTGATAAGACCTGAAAATTGTTGGATTTTGGGGCACCTAACGGACTGTTAAGGTGCTGCAGAGGAACTTCTGTTTTTTTTTTATATTTCGTGTTCTTAACATGCTGCGACTATGATTTTTGAGTGGTAGACAGCTCTTGATGCCGAGAGTGAGGGAAATACGTTTGGGCCACCGAGCCGCTTGTTTTGGAACTGCAGTCCAGGTTTAGTGTGAGGCTTTGAAAGGGAATAACTTTAGATGGGGTTGACTGATTGTCCTGATTTTTGGTATTTAAAAAGCTTAAATAATGCCTCAAATATTTCCAAATAAACTATGTAATAAAACAAATTGTAATGTAATTTGCATAATTATCTTGGAAATCATCTAAACACGCTCAGTTAAATTATAAGACCATTGTAACATGTGACATTGTACACATTGTGTACAAAAGATCCATGTGTAAACTCAAAGCCACTCCCTTAATGAAAAAAAAAGTTTTAAAAATCTAAAAAATAATTGACTATTTCTTGATTTCTTCTTTTTTTAACCAAAAATGGCAAGAGGTAAGAATGTGTTATTTTTGTAACTAGTGAGGACTCCGAATTTAACATATCATTTCAGGAGAAGAATTGAGATGGTTGCGTACTGATAATTAAAAAAAATAACTGTTTTGGGGTCCGCACGGAACCCAGGGTAACAGATCAATCAGTCCGGGAAGGTGTACTGTTGATGCGAATGAGGGCGTCATTTGCATAATTTAGTCCTATTGACATTTTCTCTTTCTAAATTACATATCTAACAAGTCTGCAATGCCTCTGGGAATCATAGATTTTATTGCTGAGGTTTTACGAGGTATAGGTACTATACTAAGCGTTTAACAAAAAAAAAACAATTTTCCAATGCTTACATATGATTTCAATGCGATAAGATTTCACCAAATCTTGATGAGCCAGCCAAACGTCATTTGTAATCGAATCTTGCCCGTCCCACGCAAGTATACTACGGTGCCATTGTAGGCCCTGTCCATGTCTGTATGAACAAATACATATCCCTCATCAATCGTCAATTAACTGTTCATCCTTTTTTCTGATTTCAGTCCATTTTTTTAACCTTTGAACACCCAGGAAATTTTAAACATTCTGCCGCATTGGCTTCTATGTGATATAGTATCATTACCAACATGGCCTTCTGATCCAGTATTTTCTGATTTTGTCCAGTTTTCCAAAATCTTTTAACACTTAGAAAAATCTAAACATTCTGTCGCATTGACTTTTATATGTTACGGCATCATTACCAACATAAATGAAATTGAGCCTTCTGATTGGTCAACCCTACCTGGTTATTCGATAAAGTGTTAGGACAAAGAAAATATACTCGTGGATATAAAACAACCGTCAATTGATGTCGAGGTGGTTTTTATGGGTTTCTATAGTACGTTAAAGGGTATGCACTGTGGTAAACCTTTTTAAGCAAAGGATTTAACATGCAATATATTGATTAACAATTCCATACAATGGTTTTTTTTCTGGAAAATTTGAACTTTAATTTCTCACATAAAAATTGGACCTACCAAACTACTGAGTTTTTGTCAAAATAAAGTTATGAATTAAACTACTTTGTGATGTGACGTTATGTAGATAGCACACGTTACTCAGTAAGCAGTGGATCATAAGTTGCAGGGCGTCTTTGGGACCCGTCGTCTCTGATAGGGATGGTTATACGGCTCTGATATTAAATCTTCTTTAACCCATTGTTGAATTTATTCGAAATTGTCTTCATTATCATTTGCGCTTCCGGTCTCCGTTGATGTAGGGTTTAAACCGAAACGTTGGATTTGAAAGATGCGTTGACGAAATGCTTGTCTAGCTAATACTATTTGTAATGAAAATTTGCTTAATCACATTCAACAAACATGCACACTGTTTTATAGGCTTGCATCTGAGGGAGTAAAGCTGGAAAACTACTATATTCAACCAATATGTAGTCCTTCAAGATGTCAACTGATGACTGGCAGGTATCAGGTAGGTGTAGAGTGCAGATGCATACTTCACACATCGCACATTTCTTGTATTTGTTAAGTTAACCCTCAAACCACAGTACCTTTTTTTGTGATGTAGATTTACCGTATTGGGTCAAAACTGGCCCTTATAATGTTTTGTAAAAATACAATTTTTTTTGGTGTTACTTTTGTGATTTGTATATATGTATAGTTTCATTAATCTATTTGGGACAGTTTGAAATGATTAGGTGAGAATAATTCATGGTCATTATCATAATCTATGCAAAAGATCATTAGTACCACATTTTGCACTAACGCTATTCAGACCGGGTGGGTTTTTTCAGCTCCTGAATGGATTATGCTAGGGCCACCAACCTTTTCAGAAAATGTTGATAGCAAACGATTTAAGTGAATAAAATTTTTTCCATCATTTTTCATGTTGCCATGGCAACGGTATTCTGACAGGCATATCTAATTTACTAATTTTGGCTTAAACATTCAAATTTTAAGGTTTTTTTGGCAAACCACTATTTTCATGACATTTTATAAAATTCAACGTAAACTTCATGATTCAATATTCATAATTTATGCTAATTTGATAACGTCATTAGTCTAAATCCAAGATGGCGGCCAATTTAAGCTAGATGACGTCATGGCGTCGTCATATAACATGATAATGACACAAAAGTTGTTACCATAATTTCGTTTCACATATACATCATTCTCTGAAAATTTCGTGATCATTCGTTTATTCGTTTATTCAGAAAAGAATCAGCATCGCAGTTTGTAAGAACAAACTGAATATCACTGATTTTGTACAAATTTTCAACATGTTGACTACAAAATACATGTATAGAAACAAATTAAACAAATTACAGTACATGATACAGAAACGCCTATACAAAGTTGCACATTATACTTCGCAAGGAACACCGGAGTAAGACAGGAACGTCCTACGCAGAGTATCAAGACTCGTTGTACAGGCGTATAGCCTGGTACAAGAACGACCTTCTCAGTCTCTGTGTCCGGGCAGCTGGCACAGTAAGTGCAGTGCCGTTTCTAAGAGTCCTCCCAGTGACTGTAGTTCTGGCCGGCGGCACCAGGTCATGGATGGGGTGACCCTCGTCCAGCATGTCCCTCAGTAGCTTCACTGCCGAAACCTCTCGTCGTTCTTTCAGCGTCGGCAAAGCAGGCACCTTTCGTCTTCCCCCCAGTGAGACGATACGGAGTGCTCTCCGTTGTACTCTTTCAATTTGTCTCTCCTGCTCCTTACTACACCCTACTAGTAGTACATGCCCATATTCGAGCACAGGTCTGATAAGTGTGACGTACACCTGGGCCAAATCCACGACACTAGTGCCCTGTTTAGTAAGAAGCCTAAGATAATGAAGCCTACGAGAGGCCTTCGTGTCACTTGGTTATTAAACGTCAAGTACCTATCCAATATAAATCCCAAACCCAGGGCCTTTTCAACCCATGGCACCTGTTGTCCCCCTAAGATAATCTCTGGTAGGACAGGAACTGATCTGTTAAAACATATTTGCATTAGCTGACTTTTGCCTCCATTTAAAATCATCTTGTTGTCGCTAGCCCATACATCCAGCTGAGTCGCTTCCTCCTCCACTGCCCTGTCGCTGTTTGCCATAGCCACATGGAGAGATCGCGACAAGCTGACGTCGTCAGCATAGCCAACATTTAGTGTGGAACTATACACTGGTGACCTAGGGCTCATGAAGAGCAAAAATAAGTAGGGTGAAAGACACCCCCCTGTGGGACTCCTGATGTTAAAGTGTGCCAGGTGCTGAACTTGCCATGGGTCACAACTCTTTGCAGTCTATGTTTGAGATAGTTGTGTATCCATGCCAGCATACAATAAGTTGTTTTGGCGTGGGTCCCAGAAGTTTGTTTTAAAAATGATGGGGTCAGTTTTGACCGCACTAGACCATTCAAAAACTTTCTCACTGCACGAAACCAATAATTTCCATGTGTTTCAAGGGACTTACACACCTGTGAAATGTTCTGTGTCCTGGCTGTGTACATGACTTTCCTGGTTCGGCGTGTAATGTCCTTGTTTTTTTCTTACATACCTGGACTCGCGCTTGTACAGGAATTTCTAGGACCCTTACACCAGACGTGTAGGGGAAATAGGCAGACAAAGGCTTGGCGGCGCCTATTCTCAAAGCCAAGCTTGGGTCGCGGGTTTACTGTTTACGGCAACTACTACCCCTGCAACCCAGCCTAGGCTATGCTTGGACAATTAATAAGCAATGAGGTTTACATTTTAAACACAAAATAAGGGGGAGTGTCGGGGGGGTATTGAATGGTTGATATGTCTACCCGTGACATCGTCTGACAGAACAAAGTGGAACAAAATACAACTATAAAAAGAAACGACATCCACATTTTTAGGAATACAATCAAGGTCAGAAAGAAAGGTCTACAAAATACTAAAAAAAACAAAATTAATGAAGCTGTGATTTGTTTGGCCCGATATTTCCAACTTATTTGGAAATCCTACGGTCGGCGCGTATTGAACGGGCCATTCAGATTCATTTCTATATGTTGGAAAGAAATAAATGCTAGGGATAGATCTTGGCTTATAAATAGGAAAGTATGTCTTAAACCAAGGAGGTTTCAACTTCCTTGCTTAAACAAACTCGTCATTTTCATTACATAAACAGCAGTTCGTTAGCCGGATGTGTATTGCATTGTCTAGCGCAGACAAAGGCCACAAACACCCAGCGTTCATTGAATCATTCTTATTTCTTCTTTAATCATTTTGCACAGACACACTGAGATTCTGTTTCAACATACATAAATCTGAACTGCTGCAATAGACTTCTGCGTGAATCGCGATAATCAGTTACGTGATCTGCCCCCTTTGTATGAAGAGCTAGGAAAATAAACTAACCAAAGAAGTTTAATTTGGAAATTCGTAAACTAGTGATGTACGATGTTTTTATAGAGTGCCTGTCGCGTCATAGCGAGGAAGTTGAACTGAAACGACGTTAGACATAGGGAAAACATAGGACTGCGATCTGATTTATGGGCAGATTTTTGTCAAAAGAATAGAGAGAACACGGGACAAAATACAGTCCTTTTTCTTGGTTACTGTCTCTAACTTTGGCTACTGTCGACGCACAAACTGAGTGAAATGATCTATTTTAAGATATAACCTCCTTGACTCGATGTACTAAATTTTTGTCCCGGGTTATGTTCTTGATTGTACAAACTAAATGACAACGTTGAACGTTAAATTTCTACCGATGTTTCAAGCTGTTCATAATCACAGCGGCATGTTTCACATCTTTCTAGGCAGGTATTGTTTTACTGTGAAGTGAAATACGGGTAATCAGGCAGCTCAAACAACCTCCTTGACGTGATTGTAACAATAGACATCATGGCTGGTACTAGCGGTAGTTCACAGCTCTTTGTGTCTGTGCCCATGCAAATTCTTCAGAAAAAACCAATAGAATTTCTCCTCGCACAATTATAGGGTCAAACCTTCGGCCAATGAACGTGCCAGTCACAATTTTCAAATTCTTCAGTTGAGTTGGTATTGTGAATTCCGCGTCGTTGCGTGTGGATGTGCGTTCTTGCTGTCCAAGTGTGTCTATATACCAGGGTGCGTTATCTGATGGTACCGAGGAACATTGGTCATTATTTTACATCAGCAAGGAGTTTCTACTCAATATCGCGGAACAGGACGACAGGACGTCAGCTGCAACTAATAATAACAGGACCACCGTCGGGCCAAAGTTCTCTCCCATGGCTTCAAGGATCAAGGAACTTCCGTATACAACTGTAGCGATGATATTGCAGTCGGCATTTGACTTTGCTTTCGACGGAAATAGTGCGGAGGAATATCGAAACGGCTCTCATGTTTGGGTAGC